>NC_080748.1:9899230-10201923 GCF_020826845.1 Diceros bicornis minor | reverse complement strand
TGAATCGAGCTGTTTTAATACAGAAACAACAGATCGTGTTTTCAGAATTGAGAGATGAATCTGCATTTAACAAGGTATTCTAAAATACGATCAACTAACCCTTATGGAGAAAAGCCATGGTGGCTGCCGCAGTTACAGCATGCACGCCACCTGGCTCTGCTCCAGAGCCCTCCCTTGAGGGCACCGGTCTCCTTCTCCTGTGCCCAAGCATGTCCCCAGGCGTGCAGCCTTCTCTGGCTCTCCCAGGGGGCTGCTCCCAGGAGAAGCAAGAGTGGGGACTGCTCCACTCACCTGTGAGTGCCCCCACCCTCTGCAGCCTCGGACCGTCCCAGCCACCCTGCCACCCAGGCTGCCCCGAGGTCTACAGGCTGAGGGCGTCTCTCTACTTCTCCCTTCTAGCAGGCTCTGGAGGCTTTGGTCAGCTTGTCCAGAGAAGGAAGGGTGGTGTCTTGGCCCTTCAATCTTTTGTTCAACCAACTTTTGGTGAGCATTTAACGTGCACAGCCCTGTATGTCCCCGGGGGCACAGAGAAGCAGAGTGCGAGGGCTAACAGTCTAGTGAGTGTGGGCAGGAGTTCCACACCTGGAGTTAAACCATCCATGGGAACAGCATAGACGACATCACATACTGCAGTGTCCCATGAGTAGCAGAGGCTGTCAGTCCCATGGGTCCATGGATGGACAGAGTTCCTGTGAGTTGGAATGCTCAAGGAGGACCCATAGACAAAGTAACCATTGGGTAGGGCTTTGGCGTATGGGTAGGAGTTGGCTTAAGTGGAGAGACTGGGAGGGGAGAGTGTGTCCAGTGACAGAAGCATAGAGGCAGAGTGAACATTCATGCTCGGAGCAGCTAGGAGAGCAGTCTAGCTGGAGGAAGGGTTGAGTAGCCTGGTGCTGAGACAGGAAGAGAGAGGCCGGCTGGTGGAGCGTCTTGGCTGCCAGGCTGAGGAGACTGGCTATCAGAGAGGAGCCGTCACGGTTCTGAATGGAGGAACTGCACAAAGAGAACAGTGTTTGGGAAATGCTATCTGGCAGTGTGTAGATGCATTAATTATGCAGTGAAGGAGCTGGCCTACATATTTGAGGACAGACACGATTTTCTGAGTCAGACCAACAGTAATCCTGTTGAGTATTCTGTTCACGACTTTCAAAAATAGCTACCAAAGGCAAATATATCCCTTTATTCAGCAGATGTGTACAGGGTGCTGCTACTCGACAGGTACTGGGGTTTCAGATGACTTCAGTGACCTACACGGGCAGGGTCCTTGCCCTGTGATGGGGAACCATCCTTCACCCCGAGCCCGAGGGCCTGCTGGAGTGGGGGGCATGAGGCTGAGTCAGGAGGACACAGGAAGGAGGCTCATACTGGGGAGGGGTTTACAGCCACAAATCAAGCCCCATACGGGGCACAGCAAAACTGCAGTCAGACCCCGGGCAGGAAGCCAGATTCTGTGTTTGAGGGAGAACTACGGTGGCTCAGAGTTCTACGGCTCTGAGAGCCAGGGTGGAGGCGGTGGGGTCCTGATGCAGAGCTGGATTGTGTCCAGGGAAGTCTGTCTGAGAGGAGGTGAGGTAGAGGGGGCAGCAGAACCAGCATCTGGAGTTGGGGCTGGTTCCAGAGAAGTGGGAAATCATGCTCCAGCACAGAAGGTTGGACGCTCTCCGCATCCTTCACTTCCCACCTCCAGGCAATAATCTGGAAATCCATGTAAACCCTCCTTGAGGTGCAACACTTCTGTAGCCCGCACAAGCTCGCACTATAACCTGTTCGTACACACTACCCACACACTCCCTCACCCGCTCTGCTCACCCTCCCTCCTCTGCTGTGAACAAGCACGCTCTCCCTCCCAGAGCCTCCAGCCTCAGCAGGAGCCCCCAGCCTCAGCAGGACGATCCGGGCCGGCAGGAGTTAGTTTGCATCCAGAGCAGGGCCAGAGCCGCTCTCGCAAGCACGGGCTAGGTTGACAGCTAAGCTTGGGTTGGCAAACAGGGACAAGGAGTAAAGAAGGAACAAGTCCTTTTCAGACTGGCAGGTTAGGGATCAAGACCATTTCTGGCGCCAAAGAAACCTATTGATTTGTATGATCAGTGAAACAACCATTGTTTAGTTTTTAAGAATCTGGTTATTTGATTAAACAGACAAACCAGTCAACCTTTTAAGCTTTGACGCCTGTGAAGACATAGCCCGAACACCAGCTGGGCGGAGCAGCAGCCCCAAAGGGCCCAGCCACCGGAAAGGGCAGCTCACAAAACCCTCCCTCGAACTCCAGGCTTCAGACAGAATCCATCGGCGGGGAGGGGAGGCTGAGCTCTCCACCCCGCGGCGGCCTTCCCACCGCCTCCGCACAGAGGCCAGCTATTTCCGTCCCGTTGCTTTTTATAGTTTGTCCTATTTTAGGAAGCGGGAGGCAGTTCTGAAGCTCCCTAAGTGTAGACTTTCTTCAGGGTCACATAATTCCAATCACCTGGAAAAGGACAGGGGCGTGAAGTTCCATTTACTTCCCTTTTTGAAAGTAAGACATGGTGTTAGCAGGGAGAAATCCAATGTAGAAACAGCGCTGAGCGGCCAAGGCAGGCGGTCTCCCTTGGAGAGTGTGTGAGTTTTCTGGCGGAGCCCTCGGTGGGCGGTGCTCACTTAGCCCTTATGCATGCAAGGCAGAGCGGTGTGCGCTGCAGGCCCGCCGTCGAGGAACGTAATCCGCAAGGAGCGACAGGGACGGAGGGCAGGAAGGGAAGCAACAGCAAGATGCAGGCGTGCGGAGTTTCGTCCTGTGCGGAGCTGATGCAGCGTGCCCAGTTCCCACCCATTCTGGCCGCAGGTTATCGGTTGCACACTGGCTATACCCACAATGCTCAGCTCAGGGGACACTGAGGCTGGGCGTCAGGAGCCCTCACAGCAGGCAGAGGCCTGTTGAGGACCCGCCAGTCCCCTCTGCCCCTCCCTGGTCAGGCGGGGCCACGCTGAAGCCCCGAGGTTCCTTCCTGCCCAAGGAAGTAGGACCTCAGCCTCAGGCTAGCAAAGCTGTTGTCAGCGCCAAGTGTCCCTTTTCCCCATGGATAATTGAGAGATGACTGAGTGTCAGTAGACAGTAAAACTAGCTTCATACGCGCGAAAAGTGAGAACAAGCAGAAGCCAGAGAAGCTAAGACCCCGTGGGCATTTCCTATCATCTCCTAGAATTATGGCTTTAAAATTATCTGATCCAACACCCTCGTTTTACAGATAAGAAAACCAAGGATCAGAAAAGTAAGAGACTTGGTGGTGGTCCCACAACTAGAATGTACCAGAGCCAGAATGCAAACCTAGTTCCAACTTCCGGTTAATTCTCTCACCACTAGACTAGGCTGATTGCCTAACGGAGTAAATCAAGAAAAAACTGGAAATTTGCCTTTGTACCTGAATGAAAGTCTGATGGGTAGAATAATCCACAAATGTATATGTAATCAAAATTTAAGCCACTCACTTAATCAGTATTTCTCAGCACTATTCTGCGCCAGGCCCATCTTGGCTATCTTCTCACTGCCTGGGATCTTTGCTGCCCACTTCCCACATTCGGAAGGCTGTTTAGGGGAGCAGCTGTGAGGGGTCTGGTGAGAACCCTGGAACACGTTCTTGCTGAGCTCCTCTCAGACGGGGTGGGATGGAAGGAGTCCGGCGAGCTCTATGCTTCCAGATTCCTCGTCTGTACAGTGTGGGACTCCCCTTCCCTCTCGGGCCACTGTGATTGAAAACGAGATCAGGTGTGGGGCTTGTGGTGATAAAAGTATAAGATCAAATAGACAGTGAGAAGATGTTACTATTAACGGATCAGACTCAAAAAGAGATCAAGAAAAAAGGGCTTTTAAATATTTGAAGTTAGAAGTGATTAAAAATAAATCCCTTAATTTTGAATAGAGTAGCCTTGTGTCCTTTTCCAAGATACCTACAGAACTTATGTTTTCTTAGATTAAAAACTTATGTTTTTTCATTAATTAAAATAAAACCAAAAAATTTTAAAGGGACTGTATTCGTCTGCTAGGGCTGCCATAACAGAGTACCACACACTGGGCAGAGTAAACAACAGAAATTTATTTTCTCACAGTACTGGAGGCCGGAAGTTTGAAATGAGGGTGTCAGCAGGATTGGCTTCTCCTGAGGCCTCCCTCCTTGGCTTGCAGATGGTGGTCTTCTCCCTGCGTCCTCACATGGCCTTCCCCCTGTGACTCTGTGTCCAAATTTCCCCCTCTTATAAGGACCAGTCAGATGAGATTGGGCCCCATACACGACCTCATTTATACCAAATTACCTGTTTAATGGCCTTATCTCCATATACGGTCACATTCTGAGGTATTTGAGCTTGGGGGAGACATAAGTCAGCCCATAACAGGGACTAAGGTGAACAGGCAAAAAAGTAAAAAAAAAGATAGAAAAGTGCCATAACGCCAAGCACTTTGAAGCCTTGTGGAACACCTTCCCAGAAAAGCCTGGCTGGGAGGGGCCTGGGACTCCCCAGCATTAAGGCCTGGATTCTTCTTCTTTGAGATGATTTCTTTCTGTTGTGAAAATGGTTATAAATTCCCAAGTAGCATTGATCCAGAGAAAGGCAATTTGATAGTTAATTAAACAAGGAACTCCCGTGTACAGCACGTACACGTGCACGCACATGCACAGGTGCACACACCACAGGTGCACACGCACACACAGGTGCACACACACACAGGTGCACACGCGCACACAGGTGAACACACACAGGTGCACATGCACACACACACAGGTGCACACACACAAGTGCACATGCACACACACACACACACACACAGTGGGGAGCCTGCTCCAGCTCTAAACTGTGATCCAGACTTGTGTGATGAGTTGATGAGCAAGAGCCTCCAGGAGCCATCTCTATGGAGTTGTTCTGCTTGAATGGGAGGAGGCTTGTGCCTGGGGGCCTGAGAAAGACAAGAAGGGGAAGAAAGGACGCCCTGGTGGCTCAGGGCCCAGCAACTTGGGTCTGAGCTCTGGGAGAAAGTGGCTGCAGAATGACACTGAAGAAGTGGGTTTGAACGACCACTCTTGAGAGGCCAGTCCCAGGCAGCAGGGGGGCCGGGCAGGGACGAGGGGTCTCCCGCCCAGTAAGGCCCTGGGGAATGCAGACTGCCCCGGCACCTCCAAAGCTGAAGGATCAGAATGCAGGAGTGAGGACCCCAGGGCACTGCTGGGGGCGAGGCTTTGAGGAGGGCAGAGGACAGTTACGAGATGAAGGACGATGAAAGGCTTGGTCAAGATGCCAATTGAGATACCCCAGGACTCCCAGGAAGGAACGGTTAAGTCCTGAGGAAGGGCACATGGGGGTGTGAGGCAGTGACATTCACATCATCACCCTTGGTGTGATCCCACGGGTACCACAGGCTGGCGAGGCCTGAGCCACAACCTCAGCACACACTGCGTGTACTAAGGTGTGGAGGATGTATAGAGACCTTTGGGATCCCTGAGACCCCCTACAGTTAATGTTGTGTAGAATGAGCCCTCTTGTCGCTAGTCCATGTAAATCTCGTGTGCCCCAAGGTGACACTGAGTATAACGGGCACCAGAGATCCTTGTGAAGATCCAGGTGACCCTCGGCAGTGAAGCGAACCCCCAGATCTGTCACAGGTGATCCAGCACCAATGACCATGTGCCAGGACCCCCAGGCTCCCCATGTCCAGTGCATCTGGTGGGAAGGAGCTTCCAGCTGTCATTAAAAGATGGAAAGTCCTTTCAAATATGGCAGAGCGGGCAGGTGACCGAGGCTGCGGTTCACCTGTTCGAGCCTCCCCAGAAAGCACACGCACTACCCGGGAGCCCAGACAGGGACTCTCGCTCCGCCCAGGTCCGCTGCCTCCAGAAGTCCTCCTGACCTGTCGGCCGTTCCTTTAATGAGCTCCTATAGCCCAGGATTCTCCTTGGGCCTTGGGAGGGAGTGCGGAGGCCCCTGCTTCCTTCATTCTGTGCTTTGGTAATAACTGATATTTGCATAAGGAGCATGTGCTATTTTTCTGATTAAAAAAAAAAGACCTACTAAAGTGAAAATAAAAAAAAATGTTTACTGTAGGCCAGGCACAGCGTCAGGGCACTCAATCTCCTTTACTCTGTTCTAATTTTTCTTTCTTTCTGTGGCACGGATCACCTTCTAAAATACCGTAGAAATGACTTGCCTGTTCCGGTGTTGCTGATCGCCTGACTCCAACTCCTAGACTGCCAGCTCCGCGTGCACAGGGACCTTCCTCGTTTTACTGCTGGATGCTCCCTAGCGCTAGAGTGGAGCTCAGCATGGAGCCGTGCTCCACAAATGTTTATAGGGTGAAGGAGACAGTCTCCACCTTCCCTGAGCCCGGAAAGTAGGAGACAGTGCAGACGGACAAGGAACAGAGCACTGGCAGGTTCTACAGACAGGCCTGCCAGCCCCGGCGAGGAGCCACTCACTTTGGGACAGCTACGCTGAGGTCGGGGCTGTTTACGCTGGTGTTTGTGGAACGGGTGTAAGTGTGAAGGCGAAGCACATAGGAGAGCGGGCAATTCCACGGACAGCGCACCATACGCAGGAGCAGGCAGCCTGGGAATAGGGTCAGCAGATGCAGTAAAGCTGCTTGCGGCAGAGCAGGGCCTCCGAGCCGGGATGGGGAGTGGGCTAGAAGCCAGCTGAAGTCGGGCGATGGGACTCAGGGACCCTGGGGGCAGCTGAGGGAGGAGGGGTGGATGCCAAGCAGAGATGCTCGAGCAAGGGCCTGTCACACGCAGCTGGTCCCAGCAAGTCCCCAAGTCACCATCAAGTACCTGGTCGAGGGGAGTAGTTGGGGCTGTTGTTCCAGAAGCAACCAGGGGGTGAGAGGCCATTTTGGGGTGGCTGCTACTTCCTTGTTGTGACAGCACCTGGCCCCAGGTGTCAATAAGCACAGAGATGATGTCCACACCCATGAGCGTGTGGGAATGAGGGCTGCTAGACCCTCACGGACCCCTGAGGGGTGGAGGCTGAGGGGAACTGGCGGCCAGTTTGGGGAGGCTGGTGTGTCCTCGATGGAGAGCCTGACGCTCCCTCTCGAGGGAAGCAAAGACAACAGTCCAGTTTGGGACACACTGCCTTTGAGGAGCTGTGGGCTTCTGTGATTCCAGCCATGTCCTGGAATCCCGAGGCCTTCACAGGGGCAGAGAGACAGATGTCTGTAACCCTGCACTCCACAAATAAAAGAGACGAATTGTAATCTACTTTCAAGCAGTTTTTTAAAGGTAGAAATTTCATCCAGTCAACAAGCATTTTAAGGCACCTCCTAACTGTGGCACTCACAACTGTGAATAAAACATAATTCCTGCTACGGAAGGGAGACTGAGGAGTGTGGTGTGTATTTGGGCTGTTCCGTGCTATTGCGGGTGCCTGTGTGCAGAGCTCTTTGATAGCACTTGGCAGGGGCACCCAACCCAGACTGTTGGGGATGCACGGACGGCTTTGAGTTTGGGCCTAAGAGAAGAATAGCAAGAGTTAGCCAGGAAAAGTGAGAAGAAATCTTTCCTAGGAATGGGAGCATCATGTGTCAAAACCCAGAGGGAGAGGAAAACACAAGGAGGTGGCTGGTTGTTGATCAGGCTGAAGTGCAGAGTGTGTGGAAGGAGCGATGGGAGACAAGGCCAGAGAGGAAAGTGGGGCCAGGTCCCCAGTGGCCCGGAACGCCACACTGAGCAATCCCAGTGCAGTAGCATCAAAGAGTCAGACTACAGTAGGCCAGGCACAAGGGGAGGTGAGGAAGTGGAGGCTATGCATGGGGACACCTCCTCCGAGAAGCTGAGTGGAGAAGGGACAGGAGACAGAAGGCCATCACTGCAAGGAGATACATTGTCACGGTTGGTTGGTTTTTATTTTTAGGGTGCTGGAGACTTGAACGTTTCAATGCTCACGTCAAGGAACCAACAGGGAAGAGAAGGGTAAGAGCTCAGGTGAGGGCTTCACACAGAGGCCTCCTCCCCTCAAACAGGAAGGTCGGCAGTGCAGATGGAGGTGAGGGTGCAGGCACTAAGCTGGGGGGGGTCCCCTCTGATGGTTGACATTTTTCTCTGTCAAGTAAGAAATGAAGAAAATAGTGAGAAGGAGGAGATAGTGGAGAAGTTCTGAGATCATGGTGGTGAGTTAAGTTCATTGGGGGACATAGAAGGCTTTGGAGCAGGGTTGGGGCTAACCTGAGATGGTAGACCAGGAGTCCATCCCCATGGGCAGCAAACCCCCAAAGCACACCTCGGGGGTATTTACTAATAGATGGACTGATGGAAACTCGGTGGGTTGCCAGGGGGGCCAGACATGCAGTGGACAATGGGAGTTAAGAATATTGGCAAGAGAGGGATTGCTGTGCCCAACCCCAGGGCCGACGCTGGGGTAGGCAAGGTTCTGAAGATAGGAGGAGTGTGCCAGGGGGACGACGTTGAGGGGTCAGGGCAGAAGACCTCCCCCGGGCAGGGCAGAGGCGGTGATTTCCTGAGGGGCTAGAGACAGAGGGAGTCAAGGTTCGAGAGTGACAGATTTAGAATTCAGGGTGCTGGGTCAGTTCCAGGTAACGACTACATGCAGAGTGGCCAGAGTCTGGCACTAAGGTGGAGTAAGAGGAAAGACGTGGCAAACCAAGTGTTGGTGAGTCCTCTCGAAGTGCGCTGAAGTCACAGAAGCTCGGCAGGGCCCCGGGGAGACAGGGACTGTGAGCCCGCACCACATCTTCATGGAATGAGGGCGTTAGAAGACAGTGATGGGGAGGGCAGGGTCGCCAGAGGCGGGATAAACACTGGCCCAGCATCCTGAGCTGACAGGCATCCTTCCCCAGAGGGTGGCTGGGGAACCCGTGTGCTCAGGGAAGGATGTGGAAGAAACCTTCCCCCACAGGGTGAGCAGGGGCGGGATTTTGCTCACTGAGGAACGGCATGGAGACCCTGAGACGCTGAGGAACCGATGAGATAAAACCAGCCTCCATTTTTTAAAATCCTATTGTGTGCCAGGCCCTGTGCTAAGACCTTCATATACAGCATCTCAGAACGCTTTTGTGGAGAAAGTATTATCCCAATTCACAGCTCAGTAAACAGAAACAGAGAAGTAAAGAGGGAAAGATAATGTGTCTGAAAATGCTTTGCTAATTCATAAAGCAGTCTCTAAATGTTGTCTTCTTTTTTCCTACCGACTGGCTTTCATAAAACCATCTCTAATACACCACACTACCCAATATTGTACAAGTTTGAGTTGACTGCCCACTGAACAGTAAGAAGAAAAAATAAAAAGCTCCTCGCAGTTTCGTTAAAACCACTTCCATCCTTTCTGTATGGAGATTAGTTGATATAATGATCTGACCTGAATACATATGTCTAGCCAACTTTCCTGGAGTCCTCTCCAGATGCCGTCACGCAGTGTGGAGACCTGTCTTAACCACCCCTCGCCATCCAGGCTTGGAGTGCGTAGCACCAGTCACAGCTTGTCGGACATCTGGTGACAAATGGCAGTGAAAGCATCTGGATGGATCATGGCAAATTCCTTGGTCTCAAGAAGACAGCTAGGTTTTTCATGGGACTAGAAGAGTCCTGTTCCAGCTTCACTTTCTGAGCCCCCAGGAATCTTGACTCTTTTCACGAGTGCAGTATGATTTCGATACAGCAGTATTGAGGTGGGAACAATTGGAGTGAAAAGTGATCCTGTTCATCCAGTTTAGACTATATATCCAAAGGACAGAAATAAACAAGGAGAAAGCATTGACTAAGTAAATAACATCATACATATTACTGAGGAAATTTAAATAGAAGGAGCACCAAGGCTCCAAATCCACAGAATATGGTTTCTCAAGAGGGAAGCACACTGAGGTGCTGGCCAGGCAGACACGCCCAGCCCAGCCCTCAACCCACCTGCCTTCATTTTAGACAAGGAGGTGACAGAGGGATCCCTGGTGTGTCTGCCTTGTAAGGGGCCAGCTGTTGAGGAGCAGCTATGACAGCCATCCCCAAAACGTCACATTGCAGAGTGTCAGCCTGGCTTCTAGGAGCCAGGGGGCAGTGGTCAGCCCTTCTCACAGCCAGGAGTGCTCTACCCGGTCCAAGACTGGACTGTGTGGCTTAGTCATGGCCAGGTGTACTTTTCTGGAGCATCTCTAAAATTCCCCTTTTACTCTATGATTATATATTTTGGAGATATGCTAATGAGAGGTCACCAATAACTAATACAACTTTTTTTCTGTGTAGAAATATCATGATGATTTCATGGTTTGAATAAAGGGTTTTAAATGTGCTGAGCAAGTCGGATTTAGTACCTTCTGAGAGTTGGATGTGGCTTGGGAGAAGACCCAGTGAAAATTTTAACTTTTACTGGCTAGCAGATTCTATCAGTAAGGAATTCTGCGGCGTTCATTCAGTGTTCAGTGAATTATTACTAAGTGCTTGTTCCGTTCCAGGCATAACATACAGTAATGAACAAAGCTGATGCCCTTGTGGAATTATATTCTAGTGAGGAGAGACAAACCAATAAATGCACGCATGTCATCAAGTGGCCAAATCAGAATGGCTTAAAGCACACAGGGATTTATTTTTCAATCACAATGAAAAATCCAGAGACCGGCAGGTGCTGATGCTGGTTTACTGGCTTAAGGATGTCTGAAATTCTGAAATTTTCAGAATTTCTCTTGGCCTCTGAAATTCTCTTGGCTTTTCCTTCATTGTCGCTGGAGGTTGCTTCAGCTCCAGTAATCAAGTTCTTTTTCTGGGAAGAAGGAAGGAAGAAATGCCTAGAACACATGTCCAGCTGAGTCCACCTCTCTTATGAGAATCTTTAGCAGAAGCCCCACCTGACAACTCTGCTTACATCTCATTGGCCAGTTTTTGTCACATGACCATCCCTATCTGCAAGGGAGACTGGGAAATGTAGTTCTTTAGCTTGGTACCTTCCACCCACAATATAATCAGAGGATATTAGATATTGTATAAGCAATGAGCAGCCTCTGCCTCTCAAATATACCATATTATCAGTTGCAGAACATATTGCTGAGAAAATCTTGCTTGCTCATTCTCCATTTAGGTCTTTCACTGCAAAGCAGTGATTAAAATGTTTGATCAATATTGACTGATTGACTGCTGTCTTTCTAGAAGAAAACGCTTCAAACATTTTATACCTGAAAGGCTTTTCCTTGGACTAATCTACCAGTACTTTAAGTCAATAAGAAAAACCATGGGAAATGTAGAGTTAAGTGGATACAACTACCTTTCTTGTCTCGCTCAACCAATTTTGAAAACGGGAAAAGAAATATTTTCCTTTTATGGCCAAATAGCATGCTGCCAGAAGAAGCTTAATTACAGAATGATAAAATTAGGCCGTTAGAATTAGATAGTCGGATGAATTATAATTAGTTTGAGGCAATGGCTACAGAATGTCAAGCAGAAAGCCTGGGGACAGCACTCGGCCAGGGAATAATGAAACCTCTAAAACTGGTGAGGTGGAATTTCCCTCTGTGGCTCAGTCATTATTTCTCCTTTTCAGTGCCCTGTGCAATCACAGCCACTGTCACAGTGTAATAAAATGGCATTTTATCCTACGAAGAATTGCAGGGTGAAAAAGAATTTAACCGTAATCATGTGCTCTATCTCTACAAAACGGCTTTAAAGACTGAAAATTCCCCTGAACATTGTTTATGGAGAGTGGAGGTGGGGAAGGATGCTGGGGAATGGAATACATTTTTCCTTAAACAAAGGGTGACCCCTGGAACCCACGACAGCTAAACACACACCCCTGCAGCTAGCACAGAGCTCATGTGTCTGTCACCTACCTGTTGTCTTCCACAGGCTCTCTCTAGGATGTGTTGTTTTGTTTCAGTCCCATGATCATGTCGAACCTGGGACACTGAGACCGTACCCAGAAGTTCCATAGAATCTTTATACACCTGAAACATTGTTGTAGGGGCCCGGCCAGGCAGTCCTGGGGGCAATTAAGAATCTAGTTGTGGGATGAGCTGCACATTTTTGTGTGTGTTGAGGAGAAAGGTAAGAATTTTTGCTGTCTGTTGTGGTATCTTTGAGAGATAGAGATTAGGGGCTGGAATAGTGACAAATGTCCACCTCTATTTTTGAGGGTCATTCAGCCTGAGGATCAAAGGGAGTTTAAAACTGGAGGAGTCTCAAACAACTAGTCCAACCACTTCATCCTGCCCACAAGAAAACATACCCATCTGGGGAAAGCCTACTGCTCAGAGCGCACTCCCGCCCCCCATGACTGGGCCCATGGGAGGACTGTTAAGGAACAGGTAGTCAACAGAGAGATGGCAAAGCCAGTAAAACAAACAAACATCAACAACAACACCAATAAAATTCTGCTAGCCTATTCTTAAAAATGATTAAATTTGACCCAGGACATTCACAGATGAGGTGGCATCTGAATGGAGCCTTGAAGAATTAGGACTCCAATCAGTGAAGGACTGTATAGGCTAATGTTGCAAAGTACAGAGCCCCACAGAGTACTTAGATCACGGTCTGTGAGTCTGGCGAGGTTGGGACCAGGTGGGGAGAGGGACACTGCAGCAGACAGGGCTTGGGTGGCCAATACACATTTGTTGACTGTCCTGCAAATTCGCATTATTGGGATTCAGAGAAGTTTTTTGGAAGGAATTCATTCTTTAATTTCTTCCATTTGGATTTTTTATTTACCACTTAATGAATTCACTGATTCAACAAATCTTTATTGAGGCCGTAGGTATGCACAGTAATAAATAATGCACATTTCTGGAGAGCTTTCCATAAGCCAAGCACTGTGCTGGAAGCTTTCTCTGCATCACTCTGTTTAATTCTCACTAAGCCCCATGAGGTAGGTATCATTAGAATCACCATTGTACAGATAAGGAAATGGCCCCAAACAGGTATCTTGCCCAAGGTCACATGGCCAAGAAGTGGTGGGACCAGAATACAAACCCAGAAAACATGACTCCCTATCCCTCTTCTCCACTGCCTGGGCCAGAATTCTCCCCACTCTTCCTGATTCCTCTCTCCCTCCCCTCACCTCTCACTTCTTTTTAGGAAATTTTATTAAAAAAATAATCACCAAACACAATCCTGTCAAATCATCAGTTAAAGGTGTCACTTGTAAAAGAGAAGGGATCTAAAGTGTCAGGTAGAAAACCCGGAGTCCTGAAAGAAAAATGCCCTGAAATGGAAGAAGTAATAAGTGAATGGAATCAAAGCAGACTGTGGTTATGGAAGTTCCCCACTTTCTTTATCACGTGTTGCCTCATTAAATCCCCTCTCCCACCCTGAGGGAGTGTTCTACCCACTGCATATGGGAGTGTTGAGTCTGGAGAGACGTTAAGTGATTTGTCCAAGTCACATGAATGAAAGGCTGAGTCAGGACCAGTGCCCAGGCCCCAGACTGTCTCTGCCCAGGGTCTCATCATGATCCTCTGCATTTCTCACGGACCAGCTCGGAATCATCCGGGCTGGTTCAGGACCAAGGACAGAGCCTCCTGTAGAGAAAATCCAGGAAGACTGAACCTCCTGTGGCTGGCGTTTCGTCCTGAAACCCAGAAAACAACAATCTTTGCTTCTTACTTTGCCAGACAGACTGCTTTGCATATTAAGCCTTTCAGGAAAACTGAATTCTTTATTTCCTTCTTGAGTTCTGAGAAATGGTGAGATATAAATTTTCTGTATTTCTTAGAAATTAAAACAATTCATGGATTTGTTCCATGATTTCCTTACTTCATAACTACATTAAAACTCTCAGTGTTTTACAATAATTTTTGTCAGCTCCTCCCCATAGATTCAAGCCTCATGGATCAGCTGTCATTGTCCTGTTACTAAACTGGAGATTTTAATCCATTTTTCTTTTAGAGTCTGGAAATCCCTTTCTGATTCTTCTCCAGGCAGAGTTTGTCAACAGGCCTTTCTTCCCATTAATAATTCTCCAAAGAAGCACAAAGAAGTTTCCCTGGCTCCTCTTGGTGAAAACACATCAGAGTGAAGGCAGAAAGGCGGAATCTATTTTGGGAGCATGTATTAGGAGGAATTGAATGAGCGAATGAATTATGGAGGCTGTTCACAGAGTTGAGGACAGCCCGCCGAAAATGGAAGACAGAAAATACATCTTTAACAGATTGTATCACTTGAATATAATTCTTTTAATATTATCTCACTTTACTCTCCCTCTGAAAAGGTGACTATGAACGATATTGTCTATGTGCACAATTGCCAGATAAACACAGACTCAGCTGCAAAAACCTGATGACAAGTGAGCCCAGGAGCTCTTCTCCATGAATTTTCTTTGAGCAATAAAGATAAACAACAAAAGGGCAACAGGGACTGATTTATTTTATGGGCTTTTGCAGCTCTGTGGATGAGGTTGTCATAATTAGAGCAGCAGACCTCAGCTCCAGCCTTTCTCTGAAATCCATGATCCAGCCCCCACAGAAAGCTGGATCATAAAGCCCAGGATGGTTAAGGGGGAATAAGCTGGCAATTAAAAGCAGGGCCGTCCAAGATGCTGTAATAAATTATCCATCTGCAGGGAATTGAGAACAACTTGCTTAAAGGAGAAAGCAGACTGGCTGGAGATTGGATTTAGTTCAAAGCAGATGACATCCTTTTGCTGGAAAAGTACAGAACCACTCAAAACAGGAAAAAAATGTGCTTCAACCTGAAGCTTCTCATATCCTGGGGCTAGTCGCTTACTGATGCAAGGCCTCGGGTTTATCCTGCCATGTGGGTCAAGGTGTAGCGGGACCATCGATTACCAGGAGGGAAACTAATCACCCCGGTAACCACACAAAGGTGTCCAGGGGATCGCGCAAAACACCTTTCTCTACTTTTACCCTCAAGTCACCTTGCTCAGAGCAAGTCTCCGATGGGCTTCTGGGGGCCTCTGGGCTCCCTCCTTTTCTCTCCTCCACTTATCCCCTTAGCCACTTAGCCTCTTGCCAGACTCCCCCACGCTCCCAGGGCCCTGCCCCATCCTGGGGGGTTGGAGTTGATCTCCTCAGTTCTGGGAGGAGCCTATGCTCAGTCCTTCCAGATTCTTCAGCACAGAGCCTCTCTAAGGTGAGCAAACCTTTCTCTTGTGTTTGTGCATCTCACACTGGGGTCTGCTTGCCCCAGACGCATGATGCTGTGTGCTGGACATCAATCACAAGATGAACACCACACACCAAAGCATCATGTGCTTCAAGATTTGACTGGGCAGGATGGCAGGTTTTTGTTCAGATTGTCAGAAGTTTATTATGTAGATAAATGCAAAATTAGTATACATTTTTTAAGACAAAAATGAAGGATTAGAAAGAATATACTATAGTCTTAACCTCAGACTCCTGGGGGATATGTTCAAATCAGGTGATGCCAGGGCAGCAGGTTCATACGGATCAGCGGCTGCTGATGTAAGAGGAACACCCGCACCACTTTCCTCAGGAGGGACTGTGGGCAGCGAGCAGTGTGGGGAGCTTCTCAGCCTGCTGGGTCAACAGTTGGTTACCAGTGGCCCACAGAGCACCCAGCACCGCATTAGGTCTCTTGAGACTGCAGCCAAGTCCAGGCCAAGGTGCTGGGGCCGAGTACTTACAGCCTACAGGGAGACAAGACACTGAGACATCCCACTGTGTCAGAGACACAATCCTCAGCCCAGGGAGAGTGAGTCAGGAGCTAGAAGGGGCCTGGTGCTCACCCAGAAGTGCTTTGTGGTGACACGCTCCTGCAAGCACAGACTAGCAGCAGGGCTCCTTCAACCCGGCTGCAGGCAGGGCTCACCGGGAGAGCTCTCCAAACCCCCAGATCTCTGGGCCCGTTGCAGACATAACAGAACACTCTCCACGAGTAGGCCCAGAAATCTGTTTTTGCAAAGCTGTCCTGATGATTCTGATGTGGCATAGCTCCAGTCCCCAGGCACTGAATGGAAAAGATAACAGAGAGAGGAAAACTGCCTTAGTGCTTGTATAAGCCGGTGTTTCTTAAGCTGGAATACCGAAGTACTCAGAGATGTATGAGCTATGGGTGCTATTTTCTGGGCTGAGGAATCTTTAGCAACAAACATCAGAATTGGAATAATATGCCAGAGCTCTTGATCTGTACCTGACTATCCTATCTTTTCATTTTCAGAAATCTTCAAAGTAAACACTGTTTGTACAGACTAATTTCAGAACACAGCACGTCTGCAGACACAGAGCAGCCGTCTCACCCGCAGCGCCCGGGGCTGCATCTCCTTGGGGCAGAGTCACTGCTAGGTCTCAGGAGACACACCTGAGGAAACCCAGGGGACAGAGGGGATGGGCTGGGAGACTCTTTAGAACCTGCAGCTCCAGCTAAAGAACATTGGGGCCCTTCTCCCAGCCCCCTCCCAGCCCAGACTCCTCTCAACACCCCACGTCCACACCCCCATCCTCTGTCACAGCTGTTCTCCAGCAAACCATTTCCAATTTCAATTTCGTTTCCTCGGCAAGACTTGATGGATATTATCTACTATTATCCATAAGCAAGAACAAGCCGCTCTCTCCAGGGGTGGCAGCTCAAAGGAATTTTTTTAAAAGAAAACAAAAAAGGAGAAAGTCATGCTCCTCTCATATTTCTGAAACACCATCATCCTTTCCTGGGGACCATAGGAGGGACTCCACCCTCCTCTGCACAGTTGGACTCTGCTTTGTTAGGAGGTGGGTGGCAGTCCACAAGAAAGAGCAGGTTCTGCTGCGCCTGTGGCTCTGGCCACAGCCCGCTACAGCTTGATGAATTGCTATTTCTGGGACATAAGCCACTACGTCTCTGTAGAAGAATCTAGCCCAGGAAAAGCAATAACAAAAAAGTCAACAATTTTAGATAGACAGGGACAATACGCTAGAGGAAGTCTCCCCATCAATGTGAATCTAATAAGCATTTATGACAGATAGGATGTTCCCTACATGCGCAGACGAAAACATCACTCTCTCCTTAAAAGAAAAGACACCATAGTTTCAGGGACAAATTGCAGGCAAGTTTTCCAGAATGTGCTCCATGAAGCACTAGCCTTATGAAGTGCTCCACTAAAAAAAACCTTTTGTGTTCAAGTAATTAGGCAAACACTGCATACTTGATACCTTCTTTAGGACACTCAGGGTGCACTCTAACCTCTGAATTATCTAGAAGTGTGTTGTTTAATTTCCAGATATTAGGATTTTTCCTAGATATCATATTATTACTGATCTCCAATTTAATCCCGTTGTGCTCAGAAAATACACTTTGTGTGACTTTAATTTTCTTAAATTTCACTTCTCCTCAACAAATTCTCTTACTGGAACTTGTTTTATGGTGAATATTCTATGTGTATTTGAAAAGAATGTTTATTTTGCAATTGTCAGATGTAGTATATCAAAAATGTTAATAAGGGGGCTGGCCCGGTGGCACAATGGTTGGGTTCGAGTGTTCTGCTTTGGTGGCCTGGGGTTCACTGGTTTGGATCCCGGGCATGGACCTACTCACTGCTCATCAAGCCATGCTGTGGCGGCATCCCACATAGAAGAACTAGAAGAATCTACAACTAGGATATACAACTATGTACTGGGGCTTAGGGGAGAATAAAAAGAAAAAGAGGAAGATTGGCAACAAATGTTAGCTCAGGGCCAATCTTCCTCAAAAAAAAAATGTTAATAAGATCAAGATGGTTAGTAGTGTTGTTTGGATATTCTATGTCATTAATGATTTTTTGTGTCCAGTTGTTCTATCACTTGCTTAGATAATTTTGGAATTATCTATTTCTGCCTTTAATTTTGTCCTTTTCTGCTTTGTGTATTTTGAGGCTCTGTTATTAGTTGCATACACACTTATAATTATTATGTCTTCCTGAAGAACTTTCTCTTTTATCCTTATAGATCGCCTGTCTTTATCTCTGGTAATACTCTTTGTTTTCAAGTCTATTTTACTTGATATTAAAATAGCCAGTCTTGCCTTCATATGCTGTTTGCATGGTATATCTTTTATTTTAAACATATTTCTGCTTTTACATTTAAAGTATGTGTCTTGTAGGCAGAATATAGTAGAGTCTTGCTTTTTAATCCACTCTGTTCATCTATATTTTTTAATTGGAGAGTTTAGACCATTAACATTTAGTATAATTACTAATATGACTGAATTTAGGTCCACTATTTTATCATTTGTTTTCTTTTGGTCTCTTCTGTTTTTGGTTGCTTTCTTCATATTTTCCTGCCTTTTTGGATTATTTGAATATTTTAAAAATATTCTATTTTAATTTATTTGTTTTTATTGATTGCTCTGTGTATTCAAATGTACATATCTAACCTTTCAAAGTCTACTTAGTTAATATCAAAACCTGAATTAGACCACTTGCAAGCTTTAATTTTCCCATACTGATCTTTATATTACATTGTCATATCTATTACATCTGCATACATTGTAAACTACAAAGATAACTTTGTAATTTTTGCTAACAGTCACACATATTTTAAGGAATTCAAGAGGGGAAAATTGTCTTTTACATTTGCTCAGATATTCGCCTTTTTTGTTGCTCTTCCTTCATTTCCAAAGACTCAAGTTTCTCTCTGGCATCATTTCCCTCCAACTGGAAGAATTTCCTTTAGCAGTTCTTTTAGAGTAGGTCTGCTGTTGCTAAACTCTCTTTGTGTATATGTATACCTGAGTCCTAGTATAATACTATGGAGGCTGTTGATGTTTTTGTTTCAGCAGGCAATCAGCTCAGTTAGATTCAGACAACAAGTCCTGTCTCACCTTCTGTGGGCAGTGGTTCAAGTCTCAGTTTAGCTCTCAAAACCTTTGCTGTGCTGGTTTGGGTCTTTCTTGTGCATATGTATGACTCAGAAGTAATGCTGAGACTTGGAAAGGTTTATATACAGAGTCAGGAGACGCCCTCTTTCTGGCTGTCTCTGCTCTGGGCTTTTCCCCTCACTCTCCAGCCCTCAGGCGATCTCCTGGTTCTTCTGACCAGAAAGACGTAATTTCTATTGGAGTTTTAGTTACCTATACGACCACCTCCTGCCACCTTGCTCAGTGACGAAAGGCCTCCTCAGCGCAAACCTATGAGAGGGAGAGAGAGATGGAACCTCACTGTGTGTGGTCCCTTCTCAAAGTTTTGACTCTCTTCTACAATCCACCTGCTTTTATTTGCTTTGTGGAGTCAGAGTCCTCAGATATTGTTTTTATATGTTTTCCATTCAGAATTTTTAGTTGTAATCTGTTGGGAAAGGCAGTCGTCTGCAGTCTGTCGGCTCCTACTCAGATGGGTAAGAATGGGCCTTGGACCTGGAACATTTCCTTACTTGAAGGTAAAGAGCCCTCACAGTCTATGCTGAGCTTGTCTCCTTGTGAGGGATTATCTTTCTCATTTCAGACTCAAGGTGTGCCCCTTTGTCCTGCTTATGCGCATGTGTCAACAGCCCTCAGGCGGGTCCTTGGCTTCCTGTATTTCAGACCCCACAGGGTAGGGGTCAGAGTCCTTCCACTACAGCACGAAGCCGGTTCATGCAATCACACTGCCCATGTCAGCTGTGGAATAGCTCCACTGGTCATGGGGGGGTCAATGCATTGCAAGGGGCTGGATCTTGTGCACTCTCTCTCCTCTTGCTGTAAGTAAACAGGCACCACTGAGCCTGGTGTGTGTGTTGTCTGTTCTCTGCGACCACGGATCATGCACTGTTTCTTCCCCGGGAAGCACTTATCTGCCTTTTAACCTTGGCCACACTCATGCTGTATTTTATCCTGCAGCTTGGCCTGACCACCCAGCAAATGAAACATAATCAGATGGCAGGATGGCTGTAGTGGGTTTATGTTGCTTTAGTGGAACTGGAACCCCACAGAGCACTTTAGAATATTAAAGGCTCTGAGAAGTCTTATGATAGTTACCTTGGCATAGGACCTTTCTTTCCAAGTTTAAATGAAGCTTTCCCACGATGTTTTATATACAGTAAATAGTCAGTACAATGAACTCTGCCCCAATACTTTATGTATAGTAAATATTCAATACAGGTGTGTTGAATTGAATTTTATTAATTCATTGCTTTTGGGATCACATCTTAAAATAAATAAAGAGAAGGATATCTTAAACCAATAGCCAATAAAGAGGGAACCATTTTCTCTTCCCTTCATCTTCCTGCCCTGGTCTGTAACATGGGAATGTCCCCAACACTCTTTGCCTCAGTGGGAAAGAATTAGGGAATAAGCTGTTTGTTTGTTTGTTTCCTTCCCGCTCCCAATTCTCTCTTCCCTGTGAGAGAATGTGAGAATGCCACATTCTTTAATCTCTGTTTCCCAAATGATTGGTTGAAATGTGTTGAACGTAACTGCTCATTCTTGAATGTAACTGCCCATGGCTTGGCTCTCTTGAGTCTTAATTATTCAGGCTCCAGGGGATACGAGGCAGGCTGCAGTTCTCCATGGCTAGGTGAGTGTAGGCCGACCCCACTGCCTCAACATGCAAGTCTCAAGGTCTAGACTGAACGGGAAAGGGCAGATAGAAAAAGAATCCGCTTCAGCAGCAGGTGCACGCTGCATTCTCCAATAAAACTGTAACAGCAATTAAATGAATATTGTATGCTAATTTCCTCTGGGATCTGTGTCTAGTTCTCAATTAGCTTGAAATCTGGAGGCAAGGCGTAGTGATTAGATTCACACAGAACCCCCAAAAGCCAACATCACTCTTAGAGTGAAATCTTAGAGGTCATTAAAAGGGCAATGGAACAGAGAAATGTACTACAATCTTGTTGCCCTTGGCTTACCCCAATGTGGTGTGTAATAACACACCAGATATTGTATCTACACCCCATCTATACCCCATGACAAACTTGCAAGGAAAGCATCATCACCTCCACTTTGCATGGAGGAAACAGGGGCTCTGGGTGACTGGGAAGGCTCAGAGCTGAGACTTGAACTCAGGTCCCAGGGCTCAAAATCTTAGGCTTTGTCTACTAAGTTCCCTTCATCGTACTTCTGTTAACTTCAGCTGCTCGAAGCAGCATGTCATGAAACAGAAATAATAAATATAAATATTTGAAAAACAGAGGAAAAATATCTGTGGACAATTTACATTCTAAAAAAAAATCTAAAACAATTAAGTTAAAAATGGTGAAAATTGATATTTAAATCCTTCTTTGCCCTTCATCAGGAAGGTCCAAAAGACAAGAAGTAGAGAGGGGTATAAGGCCTTTCTCAATTTGCCCAGGTCCTCTCAGGAGTAAAAACACGCTCATCACAATCCTTTCAAGTTTAACTACACCCTCAGAGAATCTTTCAAATTCCATCTGTTTGAGGGAAGCATGCGTCATATATAGAGATATGCATAATAAAAATGCTAATTGACTCTTTTTTCTTTATGGAGGAGGAAGAGCATAGCATTCCATCTCAGATGTCTTTATTCATGGTCTGGCTTTGTTGTGTCTGGTGTAATGCCCAGGAAATCTTCAAATAATGAGAGTTGAGTGAATTAAATTGCTGGAATCATATTTCGTTCAACAAATCTCTGTAAGGGAAGCAAAGGATCATTTCCAGGGCACTTCGGTTCACATTTTGGAGATTGGCAGTCTGTGCTCAAGTTCCTGGCTCTCTATGACTCCAGGAGAATAAAGAGGAGATGCTGGTTTTCATTTGTAAATGTTGGGTTTTCATTTCGGTTTTTATTACTTCCTTATGTTTGTGGCTCCAGAAAGTAGGCCCAGGACATCTAGGTCAGAAAAATATCTGATAATAGCAAAGAGGTAGGAGGGACTCTTGCTGAGAAGAGAATGGTGGTGGGAGCAAATCACTCTGGCAAACTCTTTCTTTGCCGAGCTGCCAGGGCTCTCATCACCCAGTCTCACCAGCACTTGTTCTCCATGGCAAGTCATCTGTGTGGATTTTTATTCCCATCCAGATTCTGAAGAATTGGGATGGGGCTCTGATTTCACGAAAGTTCATAGACATCATCTTGATGTAGTCACCCCTTTCTCAGTGAAACTGGAAAAAAAAATTAAGCTGCACACAAGCTTGTAGGAGGCTCAGGACAGATGCTAGAGATGCTGGATTTAAGTCTGTCTTGAAGTGAACTCTTTCTTTGGTTTCTCTGCTGAACAGTTTCGTTTTGTGGAATGAGACCAATGAGCTTTTCTGATTTGTGAATCTTCCACTTCAGAGGGGAGCTGTAGCCATCATCTTAACAAATCCCTTAACTCCCTGTGTTTTTCCTTTTGCTCCGAAAGCATCAGGTTCTTGCCTAGCCCTAGGTCTGAAACCCAGGAGAGCAGTGATCTGGGGGTTTGCGTATTCAATCTAAAAGAACTCAAGGTTCCTTAGTAAACTGAGTTGAAAAGCAGTCCAATCGCTGTAATGCTTTTCATTTAGTCATTCACTTATTTATTCTAGAAACATATATTGATGACCAGCTGTGTGACAGGCACTCTGCCCAGTACTGGGGACACAGAGGTGACAAGCATACTGTTTGGGGTCCATGGTCCAGTGGGGGAGAGAGAGTCGAGTAAGTAGGTAACAAAGCTGCAGTGTGCCAAGCACTGAGACAAAAAGAGGCGAGAAGTGCTGTGGCCACACAGCAGAGAGGATGCTCCTTTCCACGGAGAATCAAGCTGGGTCTTCAAGGGGGGACCTTCCACAGGAGTGGTCATGGCATAGAACAAAACACCAACGGTGGCTATTTTTTAGAGGACGCTGCATGTGCTAGGACCTTTGTTTACATGATCTCCAATCCCTTCAATAGCGGATACCTCCAACAAGCACTGGAGAGAGGAAACTTCCATGAATTCTGCCCCATGCCTCCACCCCCCGGCTGGCCCAAGCGCCCTCCTCCGTCCGGCTCACTTCCATTGCTCCACTGATATTTTATCGAAAATATCTCTTTACGCATCTTTCTCTCCCCCTGAACTGTAAGCCCCTGAGGGTTTCAGACCCCTAGTGTCTGGACCAATGTTGGCATGCATAAAGCATCTAATAAAGTTGTACAGAACTACTCATTGAAATGATAATATAGTAATAATAGTATAACATATTATGTTAATGTATCATTTCACTTTATATATTATAATCCACATATTATTTAACTAATAATATGTTAGTATACTGCTATGTCATGATTATTATTATTGTTCAGAGATCCAGCTCCTGAGAACCCTTACAAACCTTCAGGCATCCATCATATTTCTTGACTCTCTGAGAATAGGTTGACTCCTTTTTATCTCTTCTCCCTTTTGACGGGACAGAGGAAAGCGTCTTCACTTCAGCCAGGGGAGGGTGAGAAATGCCCCCAGCTTTCTCAGGCAACCGACAGCAACAAGGGAACTGCAGGGGGAGAGTGGATGGTGCCATCCCACCAGGAAAACCCACTCCCTCTGCCTGGAAGTGCTTTCAGGAAACTCCTGGTCCCTCTGGGTTCCTGGGTCCAAGGAGGAGCATGTTTTATGAGGATGGTTTTTCCCACGATAGGGCAGCCAGTTGTTCTCCTTCGCCCCAAGGGTGTGTCGCAGCTGCTCCCCTCATTTCCCTTTGCCAATACAGGAAATATCCAACATCTGCCATTTGCATAACATGTGTGCTTTGCAGCTTAGCGGTCTCTATTTCTACAACTAAATGCTTTTACAATAAAACTGAAATGCCAGAAAAAGTGAGACAACCTACTTTAAGGTCACTGCTGCCTCCCAGCAAGAGTGTTTAAAAATAACCCCCAATCTGCCATGTGCCAGCTCAGTGGCAGGCCTAGTGCCAGCCAGGATGGCAGCATGGACGGTTCCAGGTTCTGTGTGAGTGTGACTGAGAAGGTGAGGGATGTATTATCAGTAACAGTGCTGGCACCTGGCTTGCAGTACCACCCTGTTGATCTCTGCCTAAAGGCAAATTGTTGACCCTCCAATAGACCAGTTCTAGTATCTGTTTCCAGCTGCAGTGAAACAGCTTTAGGTCCAACTTGGAAGTGCTCTGTAGGAAAGAAAACTCTGTAGGGCTAAGTTCACATGGCCAAGACAGGTATGAATGCCAGGATACGGCATTGGGTAAACACTGGGGCCATTACCTCCAGGATCTTTTCCAGCAATGCTGGCAGAGGGATCCTAGATTTTTGCAGCTGAATCTGAGAGATGGACTTTTCTAGTAATTTTCAAGCTGTGCTCCACAGATCCCTAGTGGCTCTGTGACAGATCTTTAGTCCTTCATTTACGCTGATGGATTGTGTCTGTTACTCCATATATGGCCTCTCCCAAGGATTGTTGCATTTAACTAGGGATCACATTCTTAAAAAGAGGAATGGAGTTCTGCTGTGGGCTTCCCATAAGCCAACAGACAAGGGAGCATCTGAAGGCCATGGAGCCCAACACCCGTCGAGCTTCACCTTAGACAGATGCCCCACACGTCTGTGTCCAACACTGTCCGCTCTGCTCTTCTAGGCATAGCTGGTGGACAACAGTAGGGATAAATCAGATCTCTATTTCTTGAGAGTTTCCTGAAAGACACCAGGGAATTAGGGCTGGAATTTCACCAAGCAGGGACAGCTAATGCTTCCTTTCCTTCTCTTTCTGGGGGGCCAGTCTAAGGGCTAATGATGGGACCAGTGTCTTTCCAATCAAGTCCTTTAACAAGGATGCCCCCTTGCCTTTTGCTGATGATAATATGAACAGAATGTGGGTCCTGTTGCACCTGGGGTCAGATCAAGGTACCCATATCTATATGCAAAAGACGAGGAGGAACCTGGAGAGATCTAGAGTCATGGGAGCAATTAAATCGCTAAAAGGTTAGGAATCCAATGTTTTCATTTGCTTACTGAGCATCTACTGTGTGCCAGTGAGCATGCTAAGTGATTTGTGTACATTATCTCACTTAATCTCACCCCTGGGAGGTAATTATTACTATCCCCATTTTAGACATGAGAAAACTAAGGTCAGAAAGTTTAGGATCTTGCCCCAAATCTAGGCTTTAACCCAGGCCTTTCTAACTTTAAATTCTGCCCTCATAACCTCTGAGGACAGAGGCCAGGGCTATGGGCAAAAATGCAAAGCAGGTAACATTTGTCCTCAGTGGCCTCTCCACAGTCCTGTTATACGTGACTTCCTCTCCCCCCAGTAGTGGTCCATGTTCCTCACCCCCCTCCAACACACACATGCACACACCCTCAGTTATCTCAGTGCCCCAGCCAATAGCCAGCCAACCACCAGTCACGTGAATGAAGTCATCCTAGACCAACTCAGCCTCCCCATCTGACCCCCAGCTAACCAAAGAAGCATGAGGGAGCCCAGCCAAGATCAGCAAAACTTGGCCCGGATCAGCAGAACTGCCCAGAAGACTTGCAGACTCATGAACAATAGTAAATGTTTCTATTTTTTTAAGCCACTGAGTTTGGGGGTGGTTTTCATCCAGCAATGGCTCACTGGGACAGCTACGCGCACAACACGTGTACCCTGTCCCACAGATATTATGCAAAATGTATTTTCTCTAATTTCAACGATACTGAAAAAAAGTGTTACCTCAGCCGTATCAAGTCAAACCAGGCATAAACTGGATTTGCGACTTATCTTTTCACTGCTTAGTAAAATATTACTTGGATTTTGTGACAGCTGGGGTCGTATTTCATATAATTTAGATCCATTTAACCTGCATTTTACTTATTAAAGAGAAGAAGAAACTAAAGTCGAGTCAGTCTGATGTGGTTGGCAACATAAATACTCACTAAAAATTGATTTTACTTTCAAAGTAATAGTTTTAACATGTCAGGATCAAATTTTAAAAAGCAGTTTCTTGAAAATCTTGTTTGCATTATAGGAAAGACTTTGCCCACAGTTGTTCAGAGAAGGCAATGGTCTGCAGCTCAACTGGCTTTGGCAAATTGGGGCTCAGGGGTCTCCTTCTGATATGAGCCTTGAAAACGGTGCTTTCCCATGAGGAACCATACAGGACGTGCTGTAAAATGTAAAGTCTCATTCTTGCTTTTAGCTTCCAATTCCAGGCCTGCGGCTGGCTCTGTGCAGTTATCGGCTGAACCACTTTCATTTTCAATTTTAAAGCATTGTTCAAAATGTAATGATCTGTCACAAAAGATCCAGGGTTGTGCAGGGAGCAATTTCAACCAAGAGTAGTGCTAGGGTCTGAAGGTTTGTGCCTCCCCAGGTTTGTATGTTGAAATCCTGATGCCCAATGTGATGGTGTTTGGAGGCGGGGCCTTTGGGAGGGGGTTAGGTCTTGAGGGTGGAGCCTTCATGAATGGAATTAGTGCCCTAATAAAGAGGCTCCAGAGAGCTCCAGGGAGAGGGTCCTCACAAGGCTGCAACCATGCCAGCAACTTGATCTTGGACCTCCCGGTCTCTAGGACTGTGAACAATAAATTTCCGTTGTTTATAAGCCACCCAGTCTGTGGTATTTTGTTATAGCAGCCTGAACGGACTAAGACAAATAGTTTAGTCAGGTTGCAGGCTGTTCAAGAGTTTCTAAGGGAAAAATCATCATTGAAAGAAAAAGAAACTATTGGTCAGAAGTTAGCATTCTCCTCCCAAACATTTTGTCATATTTCCTTAGTACTATTTAATTAATAAAACACTACAGGTCTAGACAAAATCTCCTATGTACTTGTCCCTGATCTATTCTACTCCCTCCTTCCCCAGAGGTAATCACCATCCAGAATTCCCACCACAAGCATAAGGATGTTACCAGGGATTTTTCTCAAAATCTCTGCTAAAATACTGATCTACTATAGCTATAGCTATAATAACACCAAAGTAAAAATAAAAATTAAATTAGTATAATACTCTAAGTAAACCCAAATTCATTCCTAATAGCCACCATACTGTATTATAAATTATGTATAGTGTATATAATATATACTGTAGTATAGATTATATTATAGCATATTTTATTGAATATTTACTCTGTGCTGGACACGGTGCAAGGTACTTTTCACATTTTCAGTTAATTCTCACAATGACACCTCGAGAGAAATATTTTTATCCCTGATCTACAGATAATAAAACAGCTTAAAAAAGTTGTTCATGGACACAGAGCCAAAGATTTACATACAGCAGGTCCATCTGACTTTAAAGCCTGTGCATTCAATCCCAATTAGCTCTTTAAGATTTTCTAGATTTTTAAATCAAGTTCAGTATTAGAATAACTGGTATATAGTTTTGAAACAGGTTCTTTTTCTTCTTTTTTAAAATTGGAATAACAATCTCTGATTTTTGAAATTCCTGACTTCTGGCACTCCTCTTCCTCGGGATTTCAGGGGGTGACTCTGAGATCGGGTCTACAAGCTGTAACCAAGACAAACTGGAAACCAGCTCATGTTTGAAGATTCAGCTTCAACGCCGCCGCCGCGAGAAGCTCCGGGCCCCTCCCGCCGCCGCCTCCCGCAGGTGGAGCAGCTCCGCCCTTGGCGCGGCGCGCCCCGCTTCCCGGGCGGACTTCCAGCGCAGCCGCGCTGCCAGGCGTCTGCCCGTCCACGTGTTGCCATACGTGTGTCCCGTCCCCCGCGATCCCCCGGAGAGCAGCTACCGCTCCTTGTTGCCATCGCCTTGTCTTGAACTTGCACAGGCACACCATAGCTCATGTTTTTGAGCCCGACGAGTGAATGCATAAATGAATGGACATTGACTTACCTGAAGCAGACAGATAAGTTGAAGAGGAATCATTGGGTGGAAAGGCATTTTAAAAATAGCAGTAAAAAGAAAAGATCCGTCCTGAGGTTCAGGACACAGGGTTCTAGTCTTGACTCTGCCACTAAGGAGCTTCCAGTTAGTTCAGCCTCAGTTTGCTCATCGTAAAAGGAGGTGATAAGAAATTTGTAAAGATTCCTTCTAGCTCCAGGATCCCATGATTCTTAGCAATAGCACACCATTTTGTTTTAGAGGCTAGTGTAGTTCCGGAACAATTCTGAGACTCTTAGACCCTGCAGTTAGAATCCCGCTTGAAGAAGTGCATGGGGGAGACCGAAGGCTGGTGGTGTGACACAAACGTGGTGCCCGTGTCGCTGAGCACCGGGGAAACCCCATCCTATGCCTGGTGTCCTGGCCAACTCTGAAGAGTGCGCCCATTTCACTCTCAGCACGCCCTGGCTTGGGCAATAAGCTATATGGTCACCCCAGTCGTAAAGCTCTCAAGACCAGGGTGGGGGTGTGGCCTGTCAGCCCTCCACGCCCATCTGTGTTCAGAGAGGCATAGACAACTCAAGGTCACAACACATCCTTGTGGGCTGGGCACTGAAGCTTCTAAAACTCTTGTCAGCAGTTGTTTGGGAGGGGAGTTTTGTTCATGTGCGAAAGTCTGAAGGGCGTCCTGGTGAGAAGCACGCACCTAGGCCTGTGAGGGATGCTGGGATGGATCGGAAGTCCCCGCCCTCAAGGACCTCAAGCACATACAATGTAATAGTAAAAATTTCCAAAGCATAAAAATAACCAAAAGCTGGGCAGGCCCTGTGGCGCAAGCGGTTAAGTGCGCGCTCCGCTGTGGTGGCCCGGGGCTCGCTGGTTCGGACCGGGGCGCGCACCTACGCACCGCTTGGCAATCCAAACTGTGGCAGCGTCCCATATAAAGTGGAGGAAGACAGGCACGGATGTTAGCCCAGGGCCAGTTTTCCTCAGCAAAAAGAGGAGGATTGGCAGATGTTAGCTCAGGGCTGATCTTCTTCACAAAAAAAATAAATAGATAACCAAAAGCAAATTAAAAAGTGCCACACAGAAGGTGCAGCAGACAAGCTAGACCTTCTCATTGAGGAGTGATGCGGTCAGAGGAGACTTACAGGTGCCTGGGAACTCTGGACAGACTGTCTGCAGGCGGGGGCATCATGCAAGCAGCCGAGCAGGGTGTGGTCCTGATTTGCACTGCATGCAGCAGGCAGCAGTCTTCATGCAGGGGCCGAGACCAGGGCCCCTAACTGGGTCTGAGACCACCTGAATTCCTGCCTGCTTGACGTTTCAGCCCCCTCCCTGCAGCAGAATGTGGGGACACCAGAAGGCCCTTGGTTAGGAGCACAGTGAATGTAGGGAAACCACATAAAATTCCCCCAAAGGCATGTCCATCCCCCAGCAGCCCTTCTGGGCAAGGCGGAGGGAGTAGGGGCTGTCTTGGGCTCTCTCCTGGCCAGGTCACCCCCCTCCCCGCCCCGAAAAATATGTCTTGAGTATAGACATGCCCAGCTGCTCACCTGCTTAACAAAACAGCAGGGCTTCCTGCTAACAGGAATCGCTCCCCTTAGAAGGCGATTTCCTTGGGCAGGATTTTTGAGGTTTCACGCCTTACCACAATGTATTTCTTCCGCACAAATTCAGTGCGTTCTCCTCAAAAAGAATTTTGATTTTCTCCATCTTCTTATGTGGGTCAGCTGAGACTCAGAGAGATTAAATACTTTTCCCAAGGTTTTACAAATCCCAGTCAAAATTGGGTTTGAGCTCAGGTCTGGAGCATGCACTTTTGGCCTTACTATTCCACGGCTCACTCGCTCATAAGGAAACAGAGGTCCTGCACTGGCCCAGGGGCCACTGGTCCCTGTGGTCATCATGGCAATGGTAGGTGTATCCCATGTCCTCCTTTGAGAGGGGTACTAAGCTGATGTGCCAAATCCATATCAGTAAAGCATTTGTTGATCTTTATTGAGCTCAAAAGACCCTCCACAAGTGTCCCGGGTTCCCCAGGGCAGTCACGATAGCTCCACGGACTGGTGGGAGTGAAGTGGCCACAATCCAGGCTATGACTCACCCACATTCCTCTGCCCACATTCCCCAGGGCTACAGTCAGACGTTGAAAGCGCATTCTAGCATCAAAAGACACTCAGATACAAAGCAAGGATGGGGCAAGGCTCCTGTCCTCCAACCCAAGCTCTGACTCAGCCTCGGAAAAAAAGCCCAGGTCAGAAGCTGCCGTGGGAGAAGCAGTGTTGGCTGGACACTGCCTGTTTTCCATTCTACGTCTTCTTTCTCCCAGGGCCTGTCAGGACCTCATCGGTGGCTCTGCCCTCTTGCAGGGAGCCTCTGCCAGATGTCATGGCTCTGTCCTGATAATGTACCTGCGAGGCAATCCCAGACTCCAAGATGTCCCTGAGCCCACCTTAGTATTATCTTATTATCTGTGGTAATAACATTATTATCGACTCGACTACCAGACTACCTCGACTTCTGTTAATGAAAGCCGTTACCATTTCCCAGACCACAGGCCGGATGCAAAGTTCTTCCTGTGACTGGCCTTTTCTCTTTGCCTCCCTGTTTCCTGGTCTATAAAGCCTTGGTTTTAAAACTGTAACTCTCTGATTTTTAGTATCTTCAAGACTCTCTACAGTAACTCCACCACTATAATAGACATAGCGGAAACAGTATAAAATGACAGGTGAAAGAAAAATAAAAGAAATGCCTTTCCTTGAGGTTGTTTGTGGGCCAGTCTGAGCCCCTGGCACGGGTTCCAGGCCTTATTCCTGATTCATTTACAGGAGGTGATGGAACCTAGCTCCCAGGGCTGGTCTTCAAGGAGCGCAGGCCCTGGCCCAGCCTCTGGTCCACTGCGAGTCTTGCTCCTTGTTTACCCATCAGCAGCTCTTGTCAAGCACCTGCTGCACAAACAACTCTGTGCTCCCGGGCGCGGGGCTTGAGTGTGGCCCTGCAGCTGGGGCCCCATCTCCCGCCCCATTTCAGCACCTCACAGAGCCTGGCGTGGCCACCACCTCCCCTCCTGCCCCAGGGCATGACAGCGCACTTGTCTTGAATGCTGGTGGTACCCCAGTCACGTTGGCGGTCCCGTTCCTGAGGCTGAGCTCTTAGGGCAGAGACTGCAGACTATTCATCCCACTTGCAGGGACTTCCTGGGGCCCATGGGACCCAGCGGCAGTGGCTACTGGCCCCAGGGGACACTGGAGCCTCAGCACCAATCCTGAGCAACCTCTCCTTCCTGGCACGAAGGCGGTGCAGACTCCGCCTTCAGAAGTACCCAAGGCCATGGGCAGAGGCACAGAAGAAGGGCGGGGACTTCTCCAAAGGACAGCAGGCACCCAGAGCCTCTTGTTTCCCTAGTGATGGGTCACCCTCAAAGTGATGGAGGTCTGCTTTGCCATCACCCCCGTGGAGGGGGTCTGGGCCAGGTGTGAAATGACTGAGGAGGATGAAGGGTGAAGGAGGATGAAACACTGCTTGCACATCACAGGTCTTGGAACAAATTTGTACCCATGATGTTACTGTATAAACACAAGGTATTGTGGTTGCCAGGAGGCCATTGGTCTTCTTGATTGAGACCCTATACTTTCAACTTCACTAAAATATTTATTTGATTATTTCTTAATTATCAAGACCTGGGCCTGGGCTCCCTTGTGTGGCTGTAGGAGTCAGTCTCAGGGAAAAACGATAAAATGAAATAAAAAGGCTCAAGGGTTTCTGGACTTCTACAGGAAGTGACAAGGTGTCGTGAAGGAGGAGACTAAGAATTGTGCCCCGACAGGCACGGACAACGGGAAGGCTCGGAGGTCAAAGCCCGGCTTCAGGAGGTGGTGGTCGGCCGGCCGCCGTGTGAACCCCCGAGAAGCAGCCGAGGCCGTAGCTACTGCGGCCGGAGCTGGGATCGGGACTTCCGAGGAACCTGGATGCGTGACAAACTTCTCAGAACAGAAACGGGATCCATCAGTGGGGAATATAGATAGTAAATCAACCCCACATCCCTGATTATTTTTATGCCAAGCTAATTTTGAATGCTCCATTTCTGTAAGAATCAGCACGACTTCCATCCATCTGTGGCTCCAGCTTCTTATTTTTCTCTAACTCCCTTCTCACAGCCTGTTTTTTCACAGCACGAGCTAAAATCTTGGGAAACCACATTTACACCCCAGATGCCTCAGGCAGCCATTTCTCATACGCTGCGGCACAAGCTTGTTTCTCCGAGGACGAGGACATTTGTCACGATTATTATTTTTTTAAAACACAAGCTTCAGTGATGCTGTCTCCCTTCTTCGAATTTGAATACTGCCACTTGCTGATAAGAATTTCATGTTCTATCCCACATAAAACCACAGGGGTTACTTACAAAGGGAGGGAGAGAGGAGGAAGGCAGGCCGCCCGGGGAACTGGTGACTGGGAATAGTAGGGAGAGAACTATAGAGAAGGCACCAGGTGGCCAGGGCGGCGGGAGGACGCGAGTGCCACCACGGCCTCCCTCCGGGCGGCTCTCCTGGTGCAACAGTCTCTCTGTGATGAGTAGTAATGTTTTCTTGTAGGGCGCCTTGCCCGATTCTCTGATTCACATCTTCCTTCTCCACAAAGCCAGGGTCCTTGTCTTCCCCTCCAGTCCCTTTCAGTGTCTGCCACAATGCTGCTGCTCAGTTTGTTTAAAGAACAGGAGTGCAAGCTTGTTGACGATTTTCAAGTAAATTTAAAAAGCGTTATTAAAGTATTTTGTGCAAGCCACTGGGCCAGGGACTTTGAGATTATATTTCATTCCTTGTTCTTACCAGATCATGCTATTGGTTAACTGACTCTCTGTAAACCTTAAATTGAAATTTTCCAAGAGAGAGGATCTGGTCCCATGAGCAGCGGCCTGGGGGCAAGTCCCCAGCTTGGAGCATGGGAATCTATGCCCACAGACCCCCCGCCTGGGCAGGTTTGCTGACAAGAATCTAGATGGCCCAGGTCTACCCTGAGCATTTATGGGGCTCCAACAAGAGCAGAAACGAAGGCCCACTTACATTGGCACTGTTGTGATTAGTAATTAAATCTTCACATAGTAAAGAATGTCAAGTTTCAGAGATCCTATTTGACCTGTTCAAGTTGTTGATTTAATTAGAATAGTTTTCTTTCTTATTTCCATTTCCATTGTCTTGATTAGTTATTAAATCTTGGGGCCGGCCCGGTGGCGCAAGTGGTTAAGTGCGCCCGCTCCGCTGCAGCGGCCGGGGGTTCGAGGGTTCGGATCCTGGGCGTGCACCGACACATGGCTTGTCAAGCCATGCTGTGGCGACGTCCAATAGAAAGTGGAGGAAGATGGGCACAGATGTTAGCCCAGGGCCAATCTTCCTCAGCAAAAAGAGGAGGATTGGCAACAGATGTTAGCTCAGGGCCCATCCTCCTCAAAAAAAAAAAAAAAAGTTATTAAATCTTTATTAAATAAAGAATTGGTTACATCCTGTTTGTAAATTTTATGTGGGCCATACTTACCAGAGGTCTGCTAAATTCCATTGTTTCCAGTTTTTAAAAATTTAAGTAGACTCTCCCTTTGATGTTTTTCTATTTTTTTTCTTTTTTTATTCCATTTTTATATTTCCTATACCTGTCACAAGCTCAACTGCACTTATGCTCAGTAATTCAAAGGATTGAAAAAATATATACAATTGTATTCAAAGTATATAAAATTTGAATATATTTTCATCAAAAATGTGAATTAAAATTAGTTTGTGTTTCAAAACACTTATTTTCCTCCTAAAATACACAGTCATTTATGAAATTTTAAAAGCAAATTTTAAAAGCAAATAGAGCCCTCTGCCTTTTCCTCCCTCTCCCGTCCCCAGCTTCGCTCCCCGGATTTCTCACGCAAAGTTGCTCTTCTACAAGCCACATTGTGAATGAAAAGCCAAACAGGGAGGAGGAAATCCAACACTTACTCATATTTGGGCCAATGCTACTGGATAGGCACAGTTTCTTGGGGTCTTAAGGTAACAAACTGGAGGCAAACTCTTTCACTCAAGGATCTTAGAAAAAAAATTTTAACATAGTGTCCACCATATATATATACCCCGCACACCCACTGTTTTAGTCAGTTCAAGCTGCTATAGCAAGATACCATGGACCGGGCGGCTTAAACAACAAACGTTTATTTTGCACAGTTCCAGAGGCTGGGAAGTCCTGGACCCCGGTGCCAGAAGATCCAGTGTGTGGTGAGAGTCCTCTTCCTGGTTTGCAGATGGCCACCCTCTTGCTGTGTCCTCATGTAGGGGAGAGAGAAATCATCTCCCTCGTGTTTCTTTTTCTAAAGGCACTAAACCCATCATGAGGGCTCCACCTTCGTAATCCACTCACCTCCCAAAGGCCCCCCCTCCAAATACCGTCACACTGGGGGTTAGGGCTTCTACCTGTGGATTTTGGGGGGACATTAACATTCAGTCCACGATACCCACACACTATGCATGTGTTGCCCAGGGAGCTGTCACCAGCCATAAGCAAAGACGTCCATGGGCTCCTAAAGCAGTCCCGAAATGCAGCAGGGACTGCGTGACACAAACGCGTGGCCGTTCAAAGCTGGATTCCCTGAACCCCGAGCTCGGGTGGAGAATGAAGGAGGTGGCAGATGCAAAAGTCTTCGGTTGTGGTTCCTCTGAGTTTGTTTGAATATTAGGCTTCCTCTGGATGAAATGAGGCCTGGGGAGCGTCTGGCCCCTGCAATCTTAACTTGTTAGCGCTCTGAGCTAACAAACTGAGCACCTAAATACAGACAAAAGCAGATGGGGTTGCAAACACTTAGTACACACAGGGAGCCTCTGCACACTGTCTCACTTTGGAATTGTCACAGCGCACCGGAGTTCAGCAGACAGGAGGCTATTTACAGATTCGCAAGTTAAGAAGCACGCGTCTGTTCAAGCAGGCGGAGTCCGGACTCCATACTGACAGCTTCCAGAGGACAACACGTTAACTCTCAAATTGCAAGCTGTCTCTGATCCAACAGCTAACTTCCAGCCCGAAGGACAGCAGTGGGGAAACTGTCACACCCGTCCCTGCAGAGATGTTCCACACCTTGGACAGGGATGCCCGTTGGGGCAGATGAGAGGCCCTTGCTCAAACCAGGGGGCAAATTCACCTGCAGATTGGAGGCTGAGTTATGTCCCTGTTCCGAACAAATCTCAAAGCAGATTTTTAAAACTTAAATTAAAATTTAAAAACTACTTTCATTAAATTACAAATAAAACCCTGAGTCCCAATAAAAGTAAATTTTTTTTTAAAAAGTCTTAATCTTTTCAAGTCAATGAAAATATTTTAAAAAATCATTTCTATTTAATCTCTATTCAATCGGCAGGCCAACATGTTCCGTTCCAAGGGATCGGAGCGTTAACACCAGCAGGCGGAATCCGTTACCTGTAACAGTTTGGAACAAGTGTGCTAGATATTCTGTTTCTTCCTACAGATCACACAGCAGCCTTCTCCACTCTGTCCGGAGTGCACAGGGCCACAGCTGCACGGACGGGGCTCCTTGTCCTCCAGCTGCCCGTTGGAGTTGGCCAATGGCGGCACGGGTGGGACAGGGGAGGGTGGGAGAGGGAGGCCCTGGCTAGCAGTGGCTGTATTCCTCCACCAGAGGCCACACTCAGACCCCACAGCCCTCTCCTCCACTCCAGCTCTAAGCTCTGTAACTTTCTTCTATCCCTGTCCTGTCACACCTAGGGAGGTGGTGGCTTCCTGCTGTCCTTAGTCCCAGGGCAGGTAAACACCCAAGGATTGCCTTGACGCTGTCTACACCTTTGTAAAAAGTCCCTTGGTCACGCTCTCCTAGATTACCCTGGTTCATGGAGCCATCCCTCCTGCTGGAACTCTGACTGACACAAGGCAGAAAATCGAGAGCTTCTGGGTAAATTGTCTCCACATTGTCTGCCAGTTGAGCCTGCAGTTCCCCTGCCAGGTAGATCTATTGCCTCAGCAAACACTTACTGCATGCCACTGTATGCCACCTACTGGGTGAAGTGCCTGCAAACAACTAGAGTGGATATCAGCTCAGTCTTGGGCGGGGTGGGTAGGCAAGGAGGGCTTCCTGGAGGAGGAAACTTATATAATCAGGAGTCTAAAAGATGAATAGAAGCCACCAGGAAAGCGGACAAGTAGTAAGAGTGTTCTAAGTGTGGGGAGCAGAACGTGCAAAGGCCCAGAGACCACAGGGAACATGGTAAGATGGAGGAACTGAGTTTCGTCAGCACAGTCGTCGGCAAGGAGGCCAGGTGGCAGGATATGAGGGACCGGATCCAGCAGGTATTGTAAACCTGGGAAGAAATGTGACGTTATCCTAAAAGCAACTCGCAGTCACTGGGGGCTTTTGGGCCAGGTGGATGTGCTGGGATATGCATCTGTGAGAATCTTTCTTCCCACAGAGCAGAGGAGCAGATGGGCAGGAGGGAGGCGAGCAGGGACAGGAGGCCCTTGAAGGAGCCCCGGTGTCCGGACCTCAGACAGTGGCCACGGGGTGGATGGAAATGGACGGACTCGAAGGTACTTGGAGAGTAGACACACCTGCCCTCACAGCCGCCCTGCTTGCACGGCCTCGCTCCGCCCGTGGTCCTGAGGTTCCCTGACGCTGAGCTGCTCACGTGGAGGCTCCCTGTGCCTCTGCTTCCCTGAGTCTGTTCCCTTCTTGGGCCAATCTCCTGCCCTGGGCCAGTGGCCTGCCTCCCTATTCCCAGCTCTGGCTCCTCAAAACTCCTGGGAAAGCACAGCAGGGACGGATGCCTGTGTCCGTGCAAGCCCGGGACATATTTTCCTGAGTGCCTGCTGTGTGCTGGGATTGGGCGGGGTCTTCAATGTGTGGTCTTGTCTAAGCCTCATCATAATTCTAGAAAACTTTATTATTGTTCCCATTTTGCCAACGAGAAACAGCAGGCCCAACCTGCCAAGCAAGGTGGCTCAGCGGCAGGGTGACGGCAGACAGGAGACAGGTGTGTCTGGCTCCCAAATCCATGCTTTTCCCAACAAGATGCACTGTATTAAATGTAACACTGTTAAGAGACTGTGTTATGTAAATGCCTGTGAATTAATGATTGTGAGTATAGGTAGCCTTGAGCAGAGAGGCCCTGTCTTGAATCTCGGGCAAGACAAACTTGCCACCACCTGGCATCAGCAGAGCCTGAGAACGGAGACGTTTCTCTAAGTGTAAAGGATCTGTGGAGGGGGACACCGTGATCACCATTGTCGGCTCCATGTGGCCCCTGCTCCCCATTACTTTTCTCCTCTTTGCCCATTACTGTTTGTTTTGAAACCAACAGAGAGCTGACAGCTCGCAACTTTTGTTCTGCAATTTTAGCACCCAGGTGACGGTTTCACGGCTTTTTAGCTGTCTGTCTAGCTCACGGCAAAAGTGTGGCCAGAAGCGTAATGTAACTGTTTTTGAACTCTATGATAATGTTGCCAATTAATCATAGAGCTGTGAGCTCTTCAGGGGCAACAACAGTGTACCCAGCTCCTAGCACATAGCGCCTGCACAGAAAATGCATATTAAATGGCGTTGAGCTGAAGGACCCTGTCAAGACCACTCAGCACAGCCGTCCTCCAGGAGGACTGCATCAGCCCCTTCGCTGCCTCTTGAATAGCTCCCCATGCCCTGAGCCTGGACCACAGAGCAACGGGCCTCTGATCCCCTCTGAAAAGTTGACCTTGTTCCTGAAGGCTCTACCCTGACCCCTTTCACACCCTGAGCCCTAACTTGCTGCTGGGTCCTCCCACTCTTTGACTCACAAATTGTTCTCCCCAGCTGTGGACTTTGTTATGGGCTGAATTGTGTCCCCCTAAACTTCATGTGTTGAAATGCTAACCCCCAGTGTCTCAGAATGGTACCTTATTTGGAAACAGGGTCATTATAGATGTAATTAATTGAGATGAGATCATACTGGAGTGGGGTGGGGCCTGATCCAAACTGGCTGGTGTCCTTATAAAAAGGGAAATTTGACCACAGACATACACACAGGGATAAAGCCACATGAAGACTGTAGCTATGATGCTGCCAGCCACTGAACCACCAGGAGCTGGAGGAAGCCCTGGAACAGGTTCTTCCCTAGAGCCTCCAGAGGGAGCACGGCCCTGCTGACACCTTGATTTTGGACTTCCAGCCTCCAGAACTGTGAGACAATAAATCAGCCAGCCTGTGGTACCTTGTCACGGCAGCCTAGCAGACCAAGAGGGCCTCGCACCTGCCACTTGGCCCTGCTTCCCTGGCCTTGATCTTTGCTTTCTTCCTTGCTCACGACTCCTGCCTTGCTTCCAGCTCCTCCACCTCTGGCTGTTCTGAGGGATCGGCTGCCACACCTGGGTTGTGCTGCATCCAATGTCCGGGCTACACTGGGCCCTCGAGCAGGAACCCAGCATAGACATACAGAGAACTGTGGTCCAGTTGCCGCATCAGCCTGTGCACATCCTTGTCAGGCTCAGAGGTTCCCCTCAGAGGTAACTGGGGAAGGGTGAGGGGGCTTGTGGTGTGGCTCTTTGCTGGGCACCAAAGACCCCGCTCCCCTGTGCTCCACTGCTTGGAACCAGTAGCTTGAATAATGGGGGCACGACGGAGTGAAGAACTCCGACGAAAATGACCAGACCTCAATAGAAACCTTCGTCTTGTGATTTCTTTAATGACACTGACCAGGGAGGATGTGGAGTTCACACCTTTCCTGCCTTTTCTGACCCAGACCAACTGCACAGCCCTGGACGGGGCAGGTGCTGGGGAGACTCATGAAGCCCCTTTCCCAAAGGCCACTTTGCTGCCCAGACGGGCTCACCCAGGATAGACGGTGTTCTGCCCTAGGGCTGTGACGGTGAATTCTGCAGTGATGGAAGGCAGACGTGATGACAACATCTGAAGTGTCCGAGACTTCCGAGGGAGATAGTCCTGGGGTACACTGAGTAAACGGGCATTGCACACTCTTTGAGGTGCCGTTCTTTTGTTGTTGTTGTTGTTGTTGATTGAGAACCACAGTGGTGCGTGTTTGCCCTGCAGCCCCGCAGAGCCCTCGCTTGCAGTGGGATCACAAGATCCTTGATGGAAGACCACGGGCTAGGACCTAGTAGTCGTCTTCCAGATGCGCATTTCTGGGGGTCTGAGAAAGGGGAGGAGCGGCTGGCAAAGGTGTATACCGCCTTGTCGGGAAATTGCTCTGGGATAGCTAAGAGTTGTTAGAGAAGAAAGCACCAAAGCCACGTTCATGATGACTCACCTTCCCTCCGTCTCTTCAAAAGGCTCCTGACACCGCACCTCTAGGGTTTTACTAGGATGGTGCTGAAGGAACCCGTGCTCCCCGCCCAGCAAATGGGCAGATGAGAGGATGCTGCATCTGACTCTTCGTGAGGACCTACCTGAGAAGAGCACACCTCAAGGTCATCTCCAGAAAGACATCACAAAACCTCAGGAAGGAGCTGAAGCAACTTTTAGAACAGAGAGGATAAGAAAGTACATAACAATTAAAATTCACTTTAGAAGCACATAGCCGTGCTCAAGTCAGTGTCGGGTAGGGAAGCATAAGTCGGTGCCCGCGTGCCCTGATATCAAGCCCCCAGCATGGGCCCAGACGCTTCTGAGATGGCTGAGAAGAAAGGTGCGCACAGTGAGAAACAAGGAGACCATGAGAGACAAAAGGAAGGCAAGCATCAGAGCAGGGTCTTCTGTCTGGGTTGGAGTTAGGAGGGGGCAGTGGGATGGGCAGGAGGAGACTCCCACGGGAGCCCGGCCCCTAGACCCACAAGCCCCAGGAACAGGGGCAAACAGCCAAGAGGACAGCCAGGTGTGGAGTGGGAGGGATATGCAGCTTGGAATCAGCTAGACTCGCGTGACCCTGGGCAGGTTACTGGACTTTGCTAAGCCTCACGTGTCTCTGCTGTAAAAGTCAGGATCATGGCTGCCTTTGAGGGCTGTTGTGATACTTAAGACGAAATCATATGAAGAGAACCTAGAACCTAAGAGGCCCTCAATCAAGAATAGCTGTTAATGAGAGAAACAAACTCTGCTTATTTGCCAAAGAAAATAAGAAGGTGGTCCAGGTCTAAATGTTCCTGCAGCCCCACCTCTTGTGCTTTCTAGAAGTGTGGCTTCAAGCATCCCCACGACAATCACACAGAGTAGGGTTTCCTAGGACACACTACAGAATAAAAGCTACTTCGGAGAGAGCGAGTGATAAATGATGAAATCTCCTGCCTGATTATTATGCAAAGTGAAATTTAGGGAGGAAGGAGTTTGTAATCAGATAAAGCAGAGAAACTGACAGAGAAAATTGATTGTGTCCTGAAATGCTTAACCCAGTTGACACAGCTATTCCCTGCAGAGCTTCATTGATCAACGGGAGGTGTGCAGGCTGAGCCACCACCGGCAACCTGGATTTGCCAGACCAGGCAACAGAGCTCTTACTGGAGGAAATCGAAGGACATCTTCCTTTTCCTTAAACAGAACCGTGATGGAAATGCCAAAAAACTACACATATTTTACAAGAAATGGGAAACCCACAACTTCAAGTATCTTCTTACTTCTACTTTTAAATATATACCCATTCATTTATGAATATAATACCATAAGCAAAAATTCGAGTCCCTTTGAAAAGTAAATTCCTCATTACTTTTCCTGACCTGAAACTGGTGACAGCTCTTTTGTTGAAAAGTGACATTTCATAGGATGCCGAGTGTGAAAGCATAACAGATGGTAAACAGGTTTTCTCCCTGTCCCAACACATGACTGTTATAGAAAGAATTGTGGAGCTTAATACTGCATTTAAAGCCAACATTGCAAATCTAATATGTCAATTATGTCTTTCCCATTAATAGTTGTTTTTTTCCCTCTCAAAAATATACTTTGTGGGGTTTTTTTATTTTGACGTTTGTCAAACTTGCAAATCTAGATACAGAAATAGATAGGCAGCATTCCTAGATCGAGAAGTTATCATTTTGAATCATAATCCCAACTGACGGAGTCGCTGGAGACCCTGAGCTCCTTTCAGCCGTCAGCAGGTCAAGGGGCGGGTCCACACGGCTCCACTGAGCACCGACTCTGAGACTGTAGACGAGTCACTGACCACGCCGACCCTCAGCAAGTCTCACCTGTAAGTGGGGAAAACAGTAGAAATAATTGCCAATTATAACGTGTTATCTCCAACATACGGTAAACCCCTTACCATTTGTGGTTAGAAAAACAAGATGTCATCCAAGCAGACAGCTCACCAGGGCCTCACTCAGGTCCCTACAGGAAAGCATTTGGTTTCGGTTTCAGATTCAGAAACTGGATTTTGCTCAGTCTTTTAGGGACAACTCCCACCAACCAAGCTCAGGAAAAACTGGAAGGGAGATCCTCGGAGCAGTGGCCCTCACGAGGCCCAAGAACCCCGACACCTCCACGGGATGCGTTCTACTGTTTGTGGTGGGTCTGTCAGTCAGGTTGCAGCTGCAGAATACGGAAACCACTCTGGCTATTTTCAGCATATTGGGGTTTAATACAAGGACTCACATTCTTACAAAATCTTTGGAAGGTCAGAGAGTCACCACTTTATATCACCACGGGCTCCCAGTTTCTGCCCTTAGAAGATAAATAAAAAGGGCTCAGAACACCTTTCTCTCTTTGGTACCACCCTTGGTTGCTGAGGCTTAGCTGTAGGTCAGAGGCCACCCCCTGTGGTTCCTCCCCCCACAGTGGGCAATGTCAGCTTTGGGACAAGGACCATTCAGATACATGAAGCATCCACAGCTCTGGCACTGAGCAGGAGCAGTGGGGTAAAATCTGCACGTTGCTGTCACGTCTTTGCTGAGCTCAGGGGGAGGGAAACCCTTCCCCCTGTTGCCCAGGTCCACTGCAGGCCTGCGATGGTCATCTACTTGCAACCAAAGAGAAGAAAGGTGACTTTCAAGAGTGGAGGCAGCCTCTGTTTGGCAGTACCTAGAACACAAATGGACACCAAGTGACAAATTAGTCACTTGCCATGAGAAATACGGCTGCCAAAAGGACTGAAGCCCTCAGACAGGGGTGGGGCCATAGTGCTCTCTCATAGGAGAGTCCAGGTGCAGTCCCCCCAGCCCTGGGGACACTCGGCCACACTCTGGCTTCCTGACTCCCCCATCAATGGGCTCCACCCCCCTCTGTTGGCAGTCTGTCTTCAGTCTTCGTGTAGTGACATCAGTTAGAATCAGGTTGGCTCCATCCATTCACTTGAGACCCATCATTTTTTCCTGAGGATCCCCCTCCCCTGCCAAACCATTCCTTAGGATGTGATGTTTCTATAAAAGTCTGGTTCCAGCCATTACATTTGGGTTCTCCCTAGTTTTGCTCCTGGAGAGAAACCCCATCTGGATGTTCCGAGGGTGCATTACAATCACCTGTGAGCACTTCCAGCCCTTCCATGTTGCAGCCGCGTTCATTTAGAATCGCCACCAGGTTCACAGTCGTTCTGTTCTCCATGCACGAGAAAGACAGGGCTCAAACCACGTCCTCCTTCACAAGCACTCAGAGGCTGTCCTTTCTGGGAAAGTAGAAATGGAGACAGGAGAAGGAAGGGCAGGAAGAAGGAATGTACTCTTACCAGACAAGAAGCAGTGCACCCGAGACCGGGGTCGGGGAGAGGAGTGTGAGGAGGCCCCTCTGCTCCGGATGCTGAGGACTGGAGGCTGGCTGACGGAGGAAATTTAATGCAACGGAAAGCAGAAGTTGAGATGAAATAGAGCAGCATCTCGCTGGTTTCTTCACTTATGTCTCCTCTGTCTTCTTTGCTCACCTTCTTTATTCGGCTCTTTGATGACCAAGGTGTTCATCGTTTTGCTTTAGATCCTGAAGCATGGAGCTAATTTTTGTCTTTGATTTCAGAAATTTACCTCAATATTCTACTTATCTACGTCTTTAAACTGTTTTTATTATTGTTATTCAATTTTTATTTTTAAGTGTCCTGTTTTATGTGTGTTTTAACTTTTAAAATTGTCTCAAAAGTATTTTGTGGGAGAGTAATATAAATGACAGATAGCTAAGTATTTCTTACATGGTTTTCTATGTAGGTATTTGGTAAAGAAACTATAATGATTTCTGCTAGGGCTGTTAGTAAACCATATGTTAGTCGATTCATGTATTCGTCTGTTTACTCTGCAAAAAAAGTATATTAAGCATCTACTCTGTGCCAGCACCATACTGGGTGTGAGCGATACAAAGATGAATATAACATTATTCATGTCCTGTAAGAATTTACTGTCTTGATGGATGTTTCTCAAAGTGCAGTCCCTGGACCAGCATCAGCATCACCTGGAAACTTGTTAAAAATGCAAATTCTTGGGCCCCAACCCAGACTTATTGGATCAGAAACTCTAGGGGTGGAGAGGAGACTGGCAATAACCTGTGGTTTAATAAGCCCTGCAGGTGATTCCAATGCATGCTAAAGTTTTAGAATTACTGGTCTAGGAGAAGATAAATAGAAACAAATCCGTGTGATAGGTGCCAAGCTAGAGCTGTGCTCCAGGTGCTATGGGAATCCAGTGGCAGTCACCTGGGAGAGCAGACAATGCATGACAGAGGAGGTGATGCAGTAACTGAACCTGACGGGTTGATTGGGACTTTGCCAGGGAAACAGGATAGGGAAGGGTGTTGTAGGCAGAGGAAAGACAAGAACGTGTGAAGGAGCATGCTGACTTCGGTAACTATAAGTACTTCATGATAGAGAAGTTTTAAAAATAGGTTACTTAAAATGGAATTGGGTTGATCTAGATTGAGTCCTCAGCTGAAGGGGAAAAGGTGGAGTCAATGACTTAAACTTGTCTCACTGATTTGCCCTGAATTTCTCTCCCTCTTTGTGTCCTTGAAAGGTTAATAGCACTCTAACACCACATACGTCTTTATCTAAGGTTGCTGGTGCCAGTGACATCCTACATTATCTTTTATCTTAGAATACCTTGTATTTGCATTTCATGACTAAGCTATAGCCGGGAAACACTAGGTAGACGTAGGTCCTTTCTCTTTCCCATGTTTGCTCTGTAGTTTTGTGTTTACTTCACTTCAGTGTATGGATGTCAGGGATGGATGACCATGAGCATGTCCCTATCCTAACCTATTTTAGCTCTACTGTTGGTCGATTAGCTATAACTCTTTGCTTTGTTTTGTTTTAATGGTTGCTCTAGGGGTTACAGTATATATCTTTAACTTATCCCAGTCTACCTGCAAATAATGTTATTCCACTTTGTGTGTAGTTTAAGAACCTTACAGCAGTATGCTTCCATTTCCCCCCCCTGCCTTTGTGCTATTATTGCCATACATCTTAATTCTACTTGTTATAAACCCCACAATACATTGTTATTACTTTTGCTTGAGGCAATCAATTATCTTTTAAAGAGATTTGAAAAATAAGGGAAAAGTACATTTTCCATTTACCTACACATTTACCATGTCCACTGCTCTTCATTCCTCTGTGTAATGTCAATTTTCCACCTGGTGTCATTTTTCTTCTGCCCAAAAGATCTTCTTTTAACATTTCTTGTAATGCTAGTCTGCTGATGATAAATTCTCTCAACTTCTAGTTGTCCAAAAAAGTCTTTATTTTGCTTTCATTCTTTGAAGATGCTTTTGTGGAATATAGAATTTTATGTTGACAGTTTTTCTTTCAGTGTTTTAACGATGTCACTCAATGGTCTTCTGGTTTGCATAATTTCTGATGAGAAATTTGCAGTCTTCACTCCCTTTATGTAATATGTCTTTTTCTCTGGCTACTTTTAAGACTTTCTCTTAAGTCATTTGTTTTAAGCAATTTGATTAGGACGTAGCTTGGTGTCATTTTCTTCATGTTTCTTTTGCTTGGGGTTTGCTGAGATTTTTGTATCCCTGGGTTTATAGTTTTCATCAAATTTAGACATTTTTTTGGTCATTATTTCTTCAAATATTTTTTCTGTCTTCCCTGCTATGTTTTTCCCCCCACAGAACTCTAATTATACATATGTTAGCTTGCTTGATATTATCTCACATCTCACTGATGCTTTTTTAAATTTTTTACAATCTTTTCACTCTCTGTTTCATTTTAAAAATTTCTACTATATGTCTTCAAGTTCATTGATCTTTCTTTTGCAAAGTTTAGCAGTTATTACTCTCATCCAGTGTATTTTCTATTTAGTATATAGTATTTTTCTTCTCTAAGAACTTGATTTAGGGCTTTTCTATATTTTACGTGTCTCGTGATTTTTATGTTTTCCTTTATCTTCTTAAAGATTAAGAGTATGTTTATAATAGATTTTTTAACATCCTCTGCACTAATTCTACCATCTGTGTCTCTTAAAAATCTATGTATTATTATCGATTTTTTTCACCTACTTACAGGTCATAGTTCCCTGCTTCTTTGCATTCCTGGTAATTTTTATTGGATGATGAAACAGCGTAAATTTTATGGATTGTGTTGGCTGATGGGAACACAAATTATTTCCAGCTTTGTGTGATCTCCTTTGATTTTCCACCTACTCCTCTCTGATGGTTTTCTTCCTGACCTCAGGTAGTTTCCTTGCACACACACGCAGATCAGTCCTCATCCAAATGCTCCAAAGGACCCCTCTGCAGATTTTTGGAGCTCTCTCTCTGTGAAGCTCCCTCCTCTCTGGTATTTTGCCCTTGAAATTCTAGCCAATTTAGCCTCCCTAAACTTTGAACTCTGTTTGCTCAACTCAGCCAAACCGCCCAGTTCTGTTTGGACTCTTCCTCTCTGAACATCAGCCTGGAAACTCTCTACAGGCAATAAGTTGAGGCAGTTATAGGGCTCATCTCATTTATTTCCCTTCTCTCAGAGATTAGTGTCCTGTGCTGCCTGTTGGCCAATGAATGAAAACCCTCATGTCATATATTTTGCCCAGTTTTCTAACTGTTAATATTGGGGGAGATTCTGTGACTCCATCATGGGCAGCTGGTGTAGAAGGTCCTCTGTCTTAATTCAGATGGAGCTTTCAAGGACTGCATGTACCAAGGGGCTGAGGAGAGAAAAATTAGATAACAACATGAGTCATTATTATCTAATTACAAACAGTAAAGTTTAACGCCCTCATTGTCTTGTTGGGGGTCCCCACTGTTTGTTATTGGGCATGGGCTGCTGTGGTGATATAAGGGGGCTGAACACTGGCGAGATTGTGGACAATTTGAACTGTGCATTGGGTTTCATGCAAGTTGCATTTGAAAGTATTTAGTACTATGAGTTGGGCTGGAGCTATCACACCAGATTGTGTTTTCCCGGATGTATCAGGAAGTCCACACAGTGTCCTGGGAGTCTGCTGTGTAATTGGGTGTCTGTCTCTACAAGGTTTTTCTTGTGATTCTGGAAAAGCCACAGCTACTGGTATGCTTATCATTTTCAGTGTGGGTACAGGACAAAGTGCATGAGAGGGAATCTTGGAGAGGATGGTGGAAAAGAAGGTGAGGCTTGATCACGGAGCCCTGAATATCAAGCCAGAGAATTCTGACTTGTGCTACATAGGTATTGGGGAGCCACAAAGGAGGATAGTCACTGAGAGATATGTGAGCTGGTGTTCATTGTAGAAACGTTTTCAGAATCTGTTGGTGCAATAGGTGCTGCAAAAATAGGTATCAAATTAATATGCTATTCTATAAAATAAAATAGTCAACGGTTTCATTAATCTGTTCAGTACTGTTCTGTACATACTTCGTAATTGGGCTTTCAGTCTGATCAATTTCAGGGAGGAAGAAAAGGAGAACAAAAGTACAGAGATGACTTTACAAATGCACTGCTCTTAAAGGAGGGAGTCTGATCCTCAACCAAAAACTGAGTGAGAGGTTGTGGGTTCACAAATCATAAGTAGGATTAAAATGAGCAGAAAATTAACCAGAAGCACTTTCTGGCTGATAGGGTAGCAGCACCCCCAGAGCTGGATTAAAGGGTGGATTAGTCGGGCAGCCAGGCTCGATGGGGCTGCGCTAAATGTAATGAGGTGGAAAATATTTTATTTTCCAGAACCTCTCTCAAGTATAGCATGTCCTAGATGTGGCTAAAAGGAGTGCTTAGATAACTCACTTTAGGGGGCTAAGACCCCCAAAAGGTATGCTTCCGAAATCCTCAGATGTTTCAGAGGCTTCTTTGTAAGGAGGCAGGTCTGGTTACCTGCAGAGGTTCTGTTTCCCTCAGCCATGTCTGCGGGGTCCTCGGCAGGGTGCTATCTCCTCCCTAGGGGCCTTTGGGAATGTGACAGTAGGGGGAGCTACTAGCATTTAGGAGACAGTGCCCAGGGATCCTGGGACACCTGCAATGTTCAGGAAAGTCCGCAATTTGGAGAACTGTCCCACCCAAATGTGATGGTAATCAGGGGACGCCAAGTCCTGCCAGCAGTGGTCTCTGCTCAGCCCTCGTGCAGTGCCCCATCTCTCTCCCAAATAGACAGTGAGCAGGCGTTTAAAGAACATTGGCTGGAAGGGATGCTAAATTATACCACCACCCCTCCTCCCCCCGACTCCGCTGCCCGAGTATGCTAAATAATTGCCTTGCCCAGGGCATCAACACATCTTGGTCTTGCCCTTGCCCTAATTATCCTAGAAGGGGCAACCAAGGGAGATTTAATAGCCCCTTGAAGCTTAGTGCTATGGGGTTTCTACTCTTGCTTAGAGCCAGGGGTGAAAAGAATGTTCCTTCAGCCTGTGGATTTAGAATACTGTAGCACGTGCGTTTCCCCAGGTCTAGGGTAAAAGTCAAGATCACAAAAATAGTATAAATAGCCTACCCTGGGGTCTCCCTTGACCCCCTGCCGTTTTTTCCTTCTTACAGGGGAGGCCCTTGCAGTGGCTGCTGCTGAGGCCTCTGATGCTACATATGTGCTGAAAAGCCAATGAGAACTCCTGCAAAGTCACAGAAAACTACCTCCCACCACGGCCAAAGCTGCAGTTTCCTGCTCCTGCTGATGCCCCATCTCCGAGGTCAGTGCCAGGCTGCCCATTGAGCCTCCACTGAGCACAAACCCTCTGGTATTGCCGATGCTGCAGTGTAGAACGTTCTGGAGTCAATGCATCAAATCAGACTGGGATCTTGGCCAGTTCAGGGAGACTCCTTCTCCTTGCGTTGGTCCCCAAATTCACCATGAGTTTTGGGAAGGCTGTTCTTCCTGGTTTTGCCTATACCCTTTCCCCAGGGCTCAGAGTGAAACAAGTTCATGGGGCCAGGCGAAAGGACGAAATGGGGTTGGGCCCTGCTGTGCCCCCGAAAGCCCACTAGCTAGCATTGTCCTTGTGCACGGAACTCCTTCCCTGGGGTTTGCTCTGTCCCAGCAGAGCCCTTGTTCTGTCACATAAATAGGCACCTGGCAGCCTGCACTATAAATGTCCATGCAAGCCCAGACCTGCCTGGAACTCCTGATAAACACAGGCTGTGTCAGGCCAGACCCCTCCACTCCCGGCCTAAAGAGGGATTGACGGCGTTTAATGGCGTTCTCCCCTCGGCCTAAATTGCTCTCTGAATTGTTCTGAGATAGAAAAAGGGACCTTTAGGGGGAGGCAACACCTTCCAGGCCCCAGCGGACGTTCCTTGTGCGTTGTAGAGGGAATCCATTCATTTATCCTGGCCTGAAGTCAACGGGGCTGACCCGGAGCTTTCAGGCCCTCACAGGAAGATCGTGTGCAGGACAGTGAGCAAGGGCCTGAGGGTCCAGTTGAATGGAAACTGCTTCTGGCTGTGAAAGTATTACAGTTCTCTTCAGGGGTGGGGGAAACAACTATAATTTAGTAAATTCTGTACTATAAAATAATGTTAATAATTTGTACCATTATTTGGTGCATCAGATGGGAAAGACTGCTATTGAAATTCACCAGGCCAGAACCTTTACCCAAACACACTTGCAGGGAGGGCCTCTCCATCCCCGGCCCGATTGCTCAGTAACCTGCCTAGAGGGCCCTGTCTCTCACGTCCCTGACCGAGAGAGTGAAAGCATTGAGACTGGCTAAGCCATGGTCTTTAGAAAGTTTATGTCATATCCAAATTTGCTCTCCAGAATTAGGGAAAGTTGGGTAACCTCTGTCTGTGTCAATTAAGAATAAACACAGCACCTGCCTCATAAGCTGTTGGGAGAATTAAGGGAGTTTTTATGTAAAAAGCTCTTACAGTGCATTGTAAATGTTTGCTAAATTTCCAGTTCTGTCTCCCTGATACTCAGTCTTCTCTGTAGCTAAAGAAATAGTTAGAGTCTAGTCTGGATTCCTTATTTTGTGTCTAGATGTTGTCATGCCAAGATATCTGCCCTAGGATATCCGCTGCTGGACTCTGTCCCCCTAATTACTAAATCTTAGTAATTGTTCATATGCTTGCTTACAGTAATATTGGAAGTATCAAGTCTTTCCCAACTGATTTCTAAGGAAGGCTTTGCTTTGCCTGGGTGTGAGCTTCCAAAGGCTAGAGGTGCTCCAGCTTTTGTGCCTCTGTCTCTCTCCTCTGAGTGCCCGTGTCTGGGCCTGTGCTCCTCTTGCTGTGACTGCAGTTTCTGCTCTGAGGGCTGCTGTCCCCCTTCTGGATTGGTGCTTTGTTATGGTGACAGAAGAACTGGGGGGTGGGGATGAAACCCACTCTTTCCCTGCTGACAAGGTTCCTACTGTCCAGAATCTATACACCATGATCCTTTCTGTACAAGAGCCCTGAATATCTACCAAGAGAGCCGAGTTCCTAGGTATTACTGTCTAATCATGTCAAGCCCGAGGCTGCGTAGGTTACGCTTCATTTCTCACAGATGTGTGGGAAAGGGGACAGAGATCCCAGGGATGGATGCTGCCTAGGATGTCTCCCTTCTCTGAGAACATTCTCTCACCTTTGTCTAACATGAGATGGGGGAGCCACAAGATGGAGCCTGCCTGGATCCCTTAGTCACCACATGGAAGGGAGCTGCCTTGGAGAATCATTGGATCCCCAGAAGACTTTGTGTGAGTGAGAAATAAATTCTTACATGCTAAGTAGCCCAACTATTCTGACTAATACAGGTAGTAATAGCCATGTTCTAAATGCTTTACATATGTTAACTTATTCAAACTTCACAATAACCTTGTGAAGTAGGTATTATTAACCACCATTTTACAGATGAGGAGACTGAGACCCATAAAGGATAAATAACTTTAAAAAGTGTCAAATGAATACAGCAGGTCACGCAAATGCTGCAGGAGAAAACCCACAGCATCACTAGATAGGACCGTGTCCCTTTCAGGAGGCACTTAATGTCAATTATTTCACCATCCCTGTGGGTAGATCAGGCAGTGTCTTTACCCAGAGATGAAGCTATCGATACTGAGAGGGAGGTAGTTACATACGGCATGTTCTTACTGCCTTTTCTACGTCATCTTTTGTCTTAGAATGCAGCCACCAAGCCCACAGAGGGCGTATCTGCTTGTTCTGCCTAGAACAATGTCTTACCCACCTCCCTTGATACAGTAAGAACACTAACCTAAAGCACTCGGTGACTGGGGATCTGGGGCTTGCAGCAGAGTGGTGATCAGGATGAAAAGTCTCTGACACGGGCTTTTTTGCTTTGGGATTCACTGGTCTTGTGGCAACTCTCACTTAGCTGCAACATAATTTTTTTTGAGAACTAGCCTCCTGCCTCCGCCTCAACACACGCCCACTCCCACTCCAGTACAAAGGGCAGAGGGTGGTTTAGCAGCTTGGGGTAGGCACCCTGCTTTCTGCTGGTGGAAGAAGGGCTGCCCTGGCCTCCCTCCAGGAGAGGGCGCTCCGCCTCTGCCCTCTCCAGCAAGGCCTGGAACCTCCCCTGCTGCCCCCTCCCTTGGCCAAACTCTATGGTTCTAGGAGGGGAAGGGAGAAAAGAGGAGATCTTTCTGTGACAGGAGACATTTTCATTAGTTACACCCCTGCTCTGATAATAATGACTTTGTTCTATTTATTTTATTTTGAATAATTGACCTTAGCTATTTTCTTCACAGGAACTGATGAATGACATTTTAAAACCTTCAGACCATATCATTACCAGAGCTGCCAACAGCCCCAGCATATCCTCCAGACCCAAATCATCATTAGAGGAGACAAATCAGCAAGTACTTATTCCTGATGGGGAAAAAAAATTGCCTACTTTGTCACTGGCATTTCCTTTTCACTCTTATCTTAATTCCTTTGTTGGGATTAGGGAAGTCCATAATCAGGTGTCAGCGACCCTTTACATCCCTTTGAATACCCACCAGTCTTTCTTACAGCAAGGGTGGGTACTGGGGTCATAGGGGGGCTTGCAGCAGGAGCTGTTCTGACCCCAGAGGGATGGAGAGGGGAAAGAGAAGCCTCCCCAGGAAGCAGGGCAGCGAGTATTCACATGTATCACACATGATGGTCAGTATCACATCTTCTCTCCTCCCTTCTCCTCCTCATAAACAAAGACAGTGAGAGCCGCTCGCTAGTGAGCTAGAGAACACACCAGTTGTGTGTTAGAAAGCTAAGATGGCCTGGCTGTTGGCTGCTCAGGGCGTGTGTGTGTGTGTGTGTGTGTGTGTGTGGTTTTCAACAAGACCATTTAAAAAATGCACAGGTAAAAGATTGTATAGACAGGTGATCCTCTAAACATTAGGAAGCGTGAAGGAACAAATATTGTTACATTGGAATGGTTTGAGCCAGTTGCTCTAGACAAATAGCAGAATTCCTCTAAGGGAGAGAACTGATCTTTAGTTTGGGGGAAAAAAAATACTTGATGAGATTTTGTTCAAGGACCACAAATATAGGACAAGTTTGATTGGGAGAAAGTCATACGAAGAGGGAGGTAAAACCTCCTGTATAACAAACGTGCTGGTTATTGTTTGCTGTCTTCTTGGCCCACAACTCTCCTCCCTCCCTGCTTGTTCTGTGCCCAAGGAAGCTGGCCTCCAGGAGTGCACCCCCCAGGCTCCCCTGCCCTGTGGCTTTCAGTTGGGCTCAGTTGATGGGAGGTACCAGCAGGAGAAAAGAAGAGGCGAGGAGAGAGAGATGTATGTGTTTATCACACCCCACCCCCAAACCCCAATCCCTACCCACCCCCAAAGGTCCAGTGTTGGCTGCATTTCTCTGCAGCCTCAGCTCCTCATGGGGGCCCCTTCTAGGGCTCTGATCCTCACCAGGTTCTGGCAACAATGGTCAGGCCCAAGGGATGGTAACAGCCTCCCACCATTGCTAATCCCTGGGGACTTCACCACCTCTTGTTACTTCCCTTTGCCCCTGTAAATAGCCCCTTCATTAAACTGTCTTCAGTCAAACTCTTTCATTCTGTATCAGCTTCCTGCTGGCACCCTGAGTGCTATCAGTTAGCAGGGTGATATTGTGATTTATAATAAGAAATATGTATTTGGTCTTCATCACCGGTTCTGGCAGAGCTCCTAAAACCCTTGGAATTTCCTAAGTGATAAGAGTGACAAAGGTATCTTTCGTTATGTTAATTAGGTTACTTTGGGACCTCACCTAAGGATGGGGGGCTGGTTGCAAGGAGAACCAAGCACATAATTAGAGGGTTGGAACTTTCAGTCCCACCCCTCTGACCTCTGGGGAAGGGAAAGGGGCTGGAGGTTGAACCCATCACCAGTGGCCAATGATTTAATCAATCTTGCCTATGTAATGAAGCCTCCATAAAGACCCAAAGTGACAGGGTTTGGAGAGCTCCCAGGTTGGTGAACACACGGAGATTTGGGGCAAGTGGCTCTCTGAGGAGGCATAGAAACTCTGAGCCCCTTCCCACGTACCTTGCCCTGTGCATCTCTTCATCTGGCTGTTGATTGTTTCCTTCATTATCCTTTGTGAAAAACTGGTAATCTAGTGAGTAAACTGGTTTCCCAAGTCCAGCGAGCCCAAGGAGGGAGTCATGGGAATCTAATAACCTCGACTTGCGATTGGCCCCTGAAGTGGAGGACGGTCTTGTGGGACTGAGCCCTTAACCTGTGGGATCTGATGCTATTTCCAGGTAGATAGTGTGAGAATTGAGTTGAAGTCTAGGACAGCTAGCTGGTGTCAGAGATTCCTTGTTGGTGTGAGGAAAAAACCCCATACACATTGGCACTGAGTGCAGAACCCTCAGCACATATGTTCAGTTGTCCCCTGAGACAGAAGTGGGTGGGGGCTGAGAAGACAAGGGGGAAAGCGTCTGAAGTACATCCCTCAAGAGTCTCGGCTTCTGGTCTCAACTTGGCAACCAAGTAGCCCTGTGACCATAGTCAAGAATCTACTCATCCTCACATTTCATTTTCTCATTTGATCCCAAAGGGGTTAGACTAGATGATGTCATTTATTCAAGAATAATTGTAGAGTGGGGCCGGCCCTGTGGCCTGGTGGTTCAGTGCACTCTACTTCGGCAGCCTGGGTTTGGTTCCCGGGCACAGACCTACACAACTTGTGGGCCGCCATGCTGTGGTGGCAGCCCACATACAAAATAGAGGAAGATTGGCACAGATGTTAGCTCGGGGCGAATCTTCCTTAAGCAAAAAAAAAAGAAAAAAGAAAACCCACTAATTGCAGAGTACCTACTCTGTGGTAAGTCTCGGGTTACAATACTGGAGTTCACAGGCGGTGGAGGGACGTACACAGGACCGGGGCGCTGAGCTTCGCCTTGCTCAGTGCGGTGGTAACAGAGGCAGACACGGTGCCAAGGGGGGCGCACAGGCGGGGCTGCGCAGGTCAGGCCGGGCAGGTGCTAGGGAAGCTTCTGCAAGAGACTGGTATTGAGCACACATCTGGAAGGTCTTGAAGGGCAAGGAGGAGTTAGCCAGGGTGAGGGAAGGTGGCGGAAGTCACCCCAGCTGGGTGAATCCCGTGAGAAAGGATAACACCACTGCAAACAATGCAGAATGAATTAAAAGACAAGAGAGATGTTAAAGGAAGAATGATACCAATAACAGGTACCCGGCCCTGGGTTCTGTCAATCTGACCACATCGCTGAGGTGGGTGGACACTAGAAGGGACTAATCAGGGGACCTAGTTTAGGCCCAGGGGGCTGTCATGAGGAAAGGATTTCTGAGATGTCATTTTTGTTAACATCTGAGGTTGGGCAGGAGTTTGTGGCAGGGAGAGCATCTGGGTGGGCGGAGGGGCCCAGGGTGGACAGCCAGGCGCAGGGAGGGAGCTGAGGGTCAGGGCCAGCGGGAGAGTGAGGGGTGCTGCCCTCACACCCTGGCTTCCCGGGATCAGAGCTTCCTCCCTCCATTCGCTCTGTGTATTCCAATCCCTCCTTGTTTCCCTGCAGCGTTTATGTGCGTGTCCTTCCCTAGAGAGCAGAGGTGGGGTTTCCAGACCTTGGCAGCACAGCGCCTGGCTAGTCGGTGCACACAGAGGCCTGTGCTTGGTACCTGTCCTCCAGTGAGTGACGGGGCTCAGGACCTGCAGCCCCGACACAGCAGCGCAGCTGAAAGCTCCGTGGAGCTTCAGAGGAAGCAAAGGCCCGTTTCCGGTAGGGCAAGCCCCATTGCTTTATTTGGAGCTCACAGGTCAGTTTTTCTTAAGGGCAGTGGGGCTGTAATGACATTCTCTAGAGGAGAAGAGTGGGTTTTGAATCCGTGTTCCCCGGAAGCTCCACCTGTTACAATGAAAACCACCCCAACCCTCCACAAGGATGAAATGGGTAGAACTGCTGGAAGAAATCCCAGGCATGAGACAGTCCTCTGGACCCCACAGTCAGTGTGTTTGCTCACCAGGGTGATGCTGACCTCCAGTTTGTGTGCCTATGAGCAATGCATATCCTCATTTCCAAAAGCTTTGACAAATGACACAAAATATAGAACGTGTGTGAAAAAACCCAAATGCAGGGGCCAGCCTGGTGGTGTAGTGGTTAAGTTGGCATACTCTGCTTCGGTGGCCCAGGGTTCGCAGGTTTGGATCCCAGGCGCAGACTGACGCACCACTCATCAAGCCGTGCTGTGGCAGCATCCCATATACAAAATGGAGGAAGATGGGCACAGATGTTAGCTCAGAGCTAATCTTTCTCACCGAAGGAAAAAAAAAATGACCCAAATGCATATTGTCACCGTCCCTTGATGTAAAAGGGTGAGGACATTATTATCAACACTATATATCCCATGTCCTGAAACCCAAAAGGATGCTGGCGGGGGACCAGAGTCCTGAGCAGGGCTTTCTCCGGGAGCGCACTCCTGCCTCGTTCCACATGTCCCACACGCCAGTGTGTATGCTGAATCAACCTGGGGAACAGCATCTTCTTGAAAGGTGAGTGCCCAATTAGAACATGTGAAGAAGAACAAAAATTTCTTTCCCTTTAAAATTATGAAAATGGTCTTATCTAGCCTCCAGGCTAGATATTCAAATTGAATTTTCAAAATCAAACTATTTGAATTGTAAAGTACCAGCACCTGTGATGTAATCTACTGCTGAGAAGTTTGGCTTAAACACTGAGTGTGGATGCAGGATGTTTTTAAAAAACACACAAATTTTTACATAAATTATCTCCAGAAAGGTATTTAAATTAAACGACAACTATGAGAGTTACTCTCCTTGGAAAAAACTAGTTACAACTAATAAGAAATGCTATCTTAATATATGGTTATATTAATCAAATTCATATGACATTTTATAGCTAAATGGTTTCTGTCATTTTATCATTGACTTTATTTGTTATTTTTATTATGATTAATGGGAATAAGCATTTAAATAGTCATCAAGGTATATGGCAAAATAAAAAATTGTAATAAAAGAGGTTTCTAATGAAATAAACAAAAAGGCTACTGGTGGGTGTTTTTTTGGTAAGGAAGACTGTCCCTGAGCTAACATCTGTGCCAATCTTCCTCTATTTTGTATGTGGGATGCTGCCACAGCATGGCTTGATGAGCAATGTGTAGGTCTGTGCCTGGGATCCAAACCTGTGAACTCTGGGCCACTGAAGCGGAGCACGTGAACTTAACCACTACAGCACCATGCTGGCCCCCAAAAAGGCCACTTTTTACCAAACTGATTGGCTATACATGTAGGGAGAACTCCAGGTTAGTCCCAAACCTCTCGCCCCAAGTGAAGAGCAGGGCTCTGTCTACTCTCTGTGTCTCAGGTAGCGTATTCCCGGAACAGTGCACCATCCATCTGACAGTCAACAAGTATCTATGAAGTCCCTGTGTGCCAGGCATTATTTTAGGTCCTGGGAATTAGCAGTAGCTAAGACACAGCCCCTGCCCTCACGTCTAATGGGGGATAGAAATAAGTAAAGACGGTGTGTTGAAAACTGTTCTAGGGGAACCCACAGGGGGCTGGGAGCTCAGAGGAGCAGTGCCTCATGCAGGCTTAGAGGATCCCAGAAGGCTTCTGGAAGCAAGCACAGTCTAAGCTGAGAACCCAAGAATGAGCTGAGCCTATTTAGGCAAGGAGGGCGAGAGAGAGGGCCTTCTAGGGAGAAGAAATAGCATGAGCAAAGGCCTGGAGTTACGACTTGTTTAGGGAACCGGAAGTTAACAGCGCAACCCTGGCAACTGCCGATGCCCAACCAAATGTTTGTAAGTTCAGAACCCCTGCTCTGGATCTCTGGGTAACAAGCCAGTTAAATAAGTTCTATTGAAATTCTTTTAAGGGACCATCCAGAAAGTTGTGACAGACAGTTTTGAACAAAATGGATCGAACTGAGTTGAGGTAAACCCTTAGGTTAAAAAAATATATTTTCACAGAAACAGACCTGGTAGCTTCCAAAGCTTCTTTGTGTTTCTATCTGGAAGTGGTTGCTGCATCTGTGACTTAAGCCAGGACACAGGCTGAGCTGAGGGGAAGTGTGGGGAAGGGAGCAGGAAGGCGCCAGCGGGCAGGCGGGGCAGGAGAATGGAGAGCCAGTGCAAGAAAGGGAACTGCCCGGGGGTGTGCGAACCCTCTCTGAAGGCCAGAACTGCAGACAATTGAACTGAGGGATGGAACCTTCCTAACCTTGTTATCACAAACCCTTTCAAGCCATTGCATTCAATTACATGAAAGAGCCCGGGAGGTTAATACAGGTGCATGGTTTGCTGAGCAGTTAATGAAATCACAATAAAAGAATTCAATGACCACATCAATTATTAACATAAAATTTAACTTAATAATGAAGAAGTATGTCACTGCATTCATATCTTCCTGAGTGATGTATTGCTCTTTTCATTTTACAAGCGTTTATTGAGTACCTACTTTCTGCTGCACACCAGATGCTGAACACTGGGGATATAAGGATAAATAAGACCCAGTCCTGGACCTCAATGGGTAAGACAGAAATCACCACAAACAGCTGGGGAAGAAAAGAATATCTTTCAGTTATGTTTCTGTTTTCTTCCCTGCTGACAGCCTACTTCCTGTGTGTTCCTTTCCATCAGTCATTTGCCTAGAAATCCTCCCTTGTTGTCATAGAATTCTGTGGCCTGACAGGTCCTTAGAGGTCATACAGCCTTGTGTGTTCAGGCTGTCTGGATCCTAAGGTTTCTTGGCAGTGCCTATGGGCCATCTGGTGATAAATGCCCATGGTTCTATGCTCACTCACTCATTCATTTGACCAAAGTATAGAAGACCTACTTATTCTAGCCACAGCATGAGGTATCAAAGACATGGCAGTGAGCAAAAAATGGAGATCCAAATGCTCATGGAGGTTCCCTCCTATGTGGCATTTAGAGTCTGTGGGGAAGGACATTAATGAAATGGTATTGCCAATGTACACTTACAACTGTGACACATGCGTGAAGAAGAGGTACCTCTCACATGAGGGTGTAGAATACATATGGGATCTGATCCAGTCAGAAGTTCTGGAAGGTTGTCTGGGGAAGAGAGGGTTGACAAGAGGCCTGAAGGAGAACGTGCATTGGATGTGAGGGGAAGGCATTCATGGAGAGGGATGGTGTGTATAAATGGCTCAAGATGGGAGGGATTTGGGTGCTTTCAAGAAAAAAGAAGAAAGGAAGTAATGACGGAGCTCAGAGAGTGAGGTGGCTGGTGGAGCAAAATGGAGCCGAGTATGCAGGGCGCTGTAAACCACATCGCGGACTTGGGTCTTTATGCTCAGAGAGACGGGAAGCCGTTGAAGAGGAATTTAATGGGAAGGAGCATAGTGCTGTGGAGATGATCACATCTGAACTTGAGTTCTTTCTGGCTCCAGTGTGGAGAATGTACTGGAGGGCACTGCATGAGTGTCAGGCCTGACAGGGGAGCTATTGGAAGTGGTTCAGGCAAGACACGATGCTGTGTGGACTCAGGAGCTGGTGGTGGAGAAGTGGGTGTAACAGGTGTGATTGCCCCATGACTCCCAAGGGGCAGGAAATGCTCCATTTCTTTTTTTTTTTTTAAACCAAACCAGATTTGGCTCCAAGTGACCACTCACCATTGAGAGTGAGTGACCACTTAGAGCCAGGATTTATTTGATTGCCGTTGCTTCCCCTCCCCATCCCTGGGGTCACTCCAGGGCTTACACAGGAAAAAATGGGCAAGAGGTGTCACAGAATTGTTTCACAGCTTACAGTCTGTTTCCACCTAGAGAAGACTCAGCTTAGCTGTGTCTGTTGCCTGATTCTAAAATGAATTTGGATCTGCATGACCCCAAATGCCAGCCATCTGTCCTTGCCTAAAAGTCAAACCATAACAAGGGGGACTGACACCTGGAAACATTTATTTGAACTATTTGGCCGCAAAAAATAGATTGCTTGGAGATCATAGCTCTTTAGATTCTAGATTTTCAGTTTACAAGTGCCACCAAAGGGAGGCATTCTCTATGTGTTTAAAAGTAAACCCCAACAACCTCCCTGCAAATCTGAGTGCAGCCTCTCTATTCTGTCACAGAGCTGCTGGTCAGCCTTCATTGTGGCCTGTGCTCCCTGTCCTGCCCTCCATAGACCATCTGGAAGTGGAAAGCTCTGCTAGTGGGATCAACTCCCCCACCCCAGCTTGGCCATGCAGAGGGACCCCCACTATGTCTCCCAAGATGAAGGTGCCAAGTCTGAGTTTCCAGGGGCCTCTGCAGCCTCCCCCATCCCGGGTTCTGCACTCCGAACATTGTGGTGAGCGCGAGGCAGGGCTTTGCCACTCCTGGACTTTATAGACCTGTCGCCTTTCCTAAACACCCTCACCCCTTATTATCCAGTCTTGGATCCTGAACTCAATGCAGAGCTTCTCAGCTACTGTTTGCTGCCTCTACTCCATCGGCTAGCCCATCCACCACCAGGATCACGGCTCCTCCTGGGTAGTGAGTGGGTATGTGGCATCTGACAGAGGAGGCAGGACTACAGAGTTATCCAGCTCCTGTCCTAACAGAAGTTACCTTCTGCAACAATGCCTCCAGAGCACTTGTCGCAATTGCAGTCTTTGTTCATTTATTTGCTTGATGCCCATCTCCCCCCGACCAGGTGATGAGCTTTAAGAGGACAGGGGCCTCTTTATTGTATCCCCCATGTCCCTCCTATCCCTCTTGACCATATACTTACTGAGTCAAATTGAACATGCCACAATATCTATCTAAAGGAATGTTGTTCTCTACAAAATAATCACCTTGGTAGGCGTTTTTCCCTAAACGTTTTAGAACAAGGCTTTCAGAATTGTCTTCAGAAAACTAGTTTAGAGGCTTCATAAGAAAAAGAAGCCTTAATACTTTATGCAACCAACAGTAAATGAAAAACAGGACCACATTAATGTACACAAAATCGGCTAAAATCCAGCTGTTTAGAGAAGTGCTCTTAAGTGGCTGACTCTTGCATTTTTAATTTCCAAGATTCCTACTTGTCTGGCCTCTGCATATCTGAGTTTGTTAAAGCGAGAGAGCTGACCCCTGCTGTAAGAACCGGAGGTTCACGTGCATCCGTCATGATGTAAGAAAACTGTATTTCCAAATACACTCATACATTTCCTTTCTGGTGAAAAATAATTCACTGGCAATACTTAAAATCCATATTATGCTTTATTCTCGCTTTTGTCGTCCATATTCAGACTTTAATTCCGGAGCCAAGGTTGTCCATGCTTGGTGTGGACGTGCTCGGGGTGAGAGAGAATCATCAGCCCTGGAGTCTCTAAGTCCTGTCTCCTTCCCTGGGTCATGTGTGTAACTCTTGGACAATGACTTCTGCCCCGCTTATAGGGAAATGTAAATTCCACCGTGGGATTGGATCACAGCAAACCGAAGACCACCCAGATCAACGCACAGCTCGGTCCAGCCTGTCCATGCGCTCCTGTGGTCTTCCCGCTCAGAACATAGCTATGGGGTCCCCAACACTAACAGGGACATTTGGCTTCCCTGAGGAATTAATTAAATGGGCTCCAGGACAGAATAAAACACTATGCATTGAACTGAAGGCCTTGACCTCCTCTGGGGCGATCCCAGACTTTTCCAGCTTTTGCAGAGTGTCAGAGGAGAGTGATTTGACAAGGCACAGAAAGCCCTTTCCAGCCCATGGCACCATTTCCCAGGACCCCACAGACGTGTGAGGCCAGCATAGCAGGGCTCGCCAGAGCAAGGCAGGTCATGCGGGCTGGTCCCAGAGGGGCAGCAGGCATGCACGCACCTTCCTACAGCTTTGCCCCAGCAGGAGCTATGCCTGCGGAGTTCTGCACCTTGGTGGTCACAGGGCCGCCCCCACCACAAGATGTACATGAAGTGCAGAGAACATAGGTCTGAAAACCAGACGTTCAGGGATCTGTTCCCCGGACTGCCGACCTTTGGCTGTCTAGGCTCTGCACTTCTGCTGCCTTGACCTTTGACATTCCTGGTTCTTCAAGCCTGTCTAAACCCCAAAGCATACCCAATGCCCTCCCACCCTCCAACTCCATACTCCCTACTTTCTCCGTCCCAAAAGGAAATGACTTGCCTGGCCTCGAGTTGTCAGCACATGGTACACATATACACACGCACACACACACGTGTGGTGCAGCTGGGAGGACCACAATTTGTTCCTGCTGGCCACACACAGAAGAAGTCCTGGGCCGGCTCTGTTTCTTTTATCATTCACTTCATCCAACACTTTTGCTCAGAACTCAGTGCCATAGGAAAATAGCACACATTTGAAGCATTTTCATCCAGAAAACAAGTGCAGAAGTATATCTAATTATCACTAGGTTATTTCATTTCCCAAAGAGAGAACCATACAGATGAAACAGCATGCCAAAAGCAACTAGATTTCCTCCTTTACTAGTCATTTTCGGTAGCTATTTTTCTCTGCCCCCTGGTATGCTGAACAGATCCACAACCCCTTCTTCAAAACCTTTGAGGCCAAATGTGTTTTAAATTTCAGAAATTTTCAGATTTTAGGAAGGTAATATAGTGCAAATATCATATTTTCTATAACAGTACCTCATAATTAAACTCATTAACATTTCTATATCAAAGGTTATGAACAGTCACCCTAAGTGTAATGAATTAAGATGCTAATTTCCTTCACATCATTTCAGGTCAAGTTTTACCACCAAATGAGAAAGATAAAAAACCCTCTCAGTTTTTGGACATTGGAATTGTAGATAATGGATTATGGGCCAATATTCCCAATTTTTTGACTTGCCCCATAAAAATCAATTATTACATCTTTGTGTCTTCCTTCCTTTGCTCATGCTTTTGGTCCGATATTGGAGCCTTTTCCTTGTCCTTCCCCAATCTTATCTTTGTTAAATATCTCAGGCATAACTGTCAAACTAGCTTTTACTTTCAAATCCTGTAGCTGCAACCCTCTTTGTGCACAGAGAACATTCAGGCAGAGAGAGAAGTGGTCTAGACTTGGATTTTAAGCTTCTTGAAACAGGTTTTCTGTCTTACACAGCTTTGCAGACTCCAAAACCTGAGCAACTTACCAAAAAATAGGGCTTCTGGTGTTTGATGGGCGAACAGTAAAAAGGACATTTCAAGCAACAAGCAACTCCCTCACCCCTCATTCACTGGTTAAATCAATTATCAAATGGTTCCTAAGCAACCGATCTCACGAGAATCCACAAGAACTGCTTTCTGGTTGCAGATGACTTTTTGAAGTAGCCTGGAGTTATACAAGACTGTTTATGCCAGGAAACAAAATCTTCCAAACGCAGGCCAGCAGAATGTAATCAGATGTTTCAGACAGGGATATGAAGTTGTTTTACCCACTGGCAAATGCTGGCTTTACTTCTCTCAGGTGGCCTCGGTTGTGGATCGTGGCTCCATGTCTCATGCAATTTACTCAAGAATTACTAATCTTATTTGTGCAACCAAACAAGCAGCATTACTCACAACAGGCAAAAGGTGGAAGCAACCCAAGTGTCCACTGAGGTATGAATGGATAAACAAAAAGTGGTATATACATTCCATGGACTATTATTCAGACTTTGAAAAGGAAGAAAATTCTGACACATGCTACAACATGGATGAACCTTGAGGACATTATACTAAGTGAAATAGTCCAGTCATAAAAAGACAAATACTGTGTGAATCCACTTATATGAAATATCTAGAGTAGTCAAAGCCAGAGAGGCAGAAAGTAGAACAGTGGTTGCCAGGAGGTGGGAGGAGGGGGAAATGAAGTGTTGTTATTTAATAGGTATAGAGTTCTAATTTTGCAAGATGAAAAAGTTCTGGAAATTGGTTGCACAACAATGTGAATATACTTAACACTACTGAACTATACACGTAAAAAGAATTAAGATGGTAAATTTTATGTGTCTAGTCATGTGCCACATAACGACATTTTGGTCAACGATGGACTGCATATACAACAGTGGTCCCATAAGATTATAATGGAGCTGGAAAATTCCTATAGCCTGGTGACATTGTAGTGCAGTGCGTTACTCACCTGCTTGCGGGGATGCTGGTGTAAACAAACCTACTGCGCTACCAGTACACTACCTAACACTTGATAATGATAATAAACGACTCTATTGCTGGTTTATATATTTATTATACTATACTTTTATCATTACTTTAGAGTGTAATTTTTCCACCTATAAAAAAAGTTTACTGTAAAACAGTATGCCATGTTACCCTGGCAGCAGCCTCATACATCTCGTGTTTACCGTGTCTCTTGATTGTATCATTTTCTCTTGTGCTTGATTTAATCTCATGTTGTTTTGTTCATCATGGCCCCTAAGCATACAAAATCCACCGCTAATGTTGCCAGTAAGAGGCCATGTTGAGTGACTGACCTGGAAACAAAATTCAAAGTGATTAAGGGCTATGAAGGTGGAAAATGAGTGATGGTTATTGCTCGTCAGTCAGGCATGCCTCGTTCCATAGGTATGATCTTGAAGAACAAGAACAAAGTGACAGAAGGTGTTAAAGGATCTGCTTCATTGAAGGCAACGAGACTAACAAAAATTCAAGAAGGGCCTGTATCAGACATGGAGAAACTTCTAATGACTTGGATTGAAGAACAGAAAGAGCAGTGTATCCCTCTCAGCACCATGACAATCACGGCCAAATCAAAAAGTTTGTTTGCAATGTTGAAAGAAAAGTTTGGACCCAACTACAATGTTGAATTTACTGCCTGCTCTGGGTGGTTTAAATGATTCAAGAACCATTGTTCATTACATAATGTGAAAGTGAGTGGTGAGTCTGCGAGTGCTGATGTGACGGCAGCTGAAGAATTTTTGGAAACTCTAGATAAGCTGATTGTGGAGGAAACTTACTTGCCACTTGCCAGTATAAATGAAACTTTCCTATTCTGGAAACGAATGCTTAAAAGGACTTCCATTCAGAAGGAGGCCAAGTAACTGCCAGGTTTTAAGGTTTTTAAGGAGAAAGATAACAGTTTTGCTTGAGGGCAATGTCATAGGCTACAAATTGAAATCCTTTGTAATCTGGCACAGTGAGAACCCCAGGGCCCTCAAGCATATCAACAAGCACACACTGCCAGTGAACTACAGGAGCAGTAAGAAGACGTGGATGACCCAACTCCTCTTCCAAGATGCCCTCCTGAATTGCTATGCCAGCAAAATGGAGAAGTACTGTTGGGAGAATAACATACATTTCAAGATGTTGCTTATTGTTGATAATGCTCCCAGACATCCTCCTTTTATTGATGATCTTCATCCCAATATCAAAGCAGTGTTTCTTCCTCCACAAACCACCTCTTTGATCCAACCAATGGATCAAAGGCCTACTTTAAGGCCTACTTCCTGAGAAGGACCTTTGCCCAGGCTGTTGCTGCAACTGAGGAAGACGCTGAGAAGACATTGATGCAGTTGTGGAAGGATTACAACATCTCTGACTGCATCAAGAACCTTGCTTGGGCTTGGGGTAATGTCGCCCAGGAGTGTATGAATGACATCTGGAAGAAGACACTCAGGAGGTTATTCCATGACTTCAAGGGATTTGCCAAGGATGAGGAGGTTGCAAAAATCAACAAGGCTGTGGTTGAGATGATGAACAACTTTAACCTGGGTGTGGATGAGGATGACACTGAGGAGTCCTAGATGTGGTTCCTGAGGAATTGACTAATGAGGAGTTGTTGGAACTGAAACAGGAACACATAGCTGAAGAAGAGGCAAGAGAAAAGGAAACTGCAGGAGAAGAAAAAGAAGAAGAACCCCCAAGAATATTCACAGGGAAGAGTTTAGCAGAAGCTTTTGCAGACCTCAACAGGTCCTTAAAAAGTTTGAAAACATGGACCCCGACACCAAAAGGTTTTCCTTAATAGAGAGGAATGTTCATGGTGCATTATCTGCTTACAACCAAATCTGTGATCAAAAAAAAGCATATTACCACGGACATCTTTCTGAAAAGAGTGATATCTCCTCAAAAAGAGCCTCAGCCAGGTCCTTCAGGAGGTATTCCAGAAGAAGGCATGGTATCCTAGGAGATGACAGCTCCATGCGTGTTATTGCCCCTGAAGACCTTCCAGTGGGACAAGATGTGGAGGTGGAAGACAGTGATACTGATGATCCTGACCCTGTGTAGGCCTAGGCTAATGTGTGTGTTTGTGTCTTAGTTTTTAACAAAAAGGTTTAAAAAGTAAAAAATAAAAAATATTAAAAGTAGTAAAGAGCTTATAGAATAAGGATATAAAGAAACAAAATATTTTTGTACAGCTATACAATGTGTTTGTGTTTTAAGCTAACTGTTTTTAGAAAAGAGTCAAAAAGTCTTTAAAAAATTAAAAATTTTATAAAGTAAAAAAGTTACAGTAAGCTTAGGTTAATTTATTATTGAAGAAAGATAAATATATTTTTACAAATTTAGTGTAGCCTAAGTGTGCAGTGTTTGTCAAGTCTACAGCAGTGTGCAGTGACGTCCTAGGCCTCCACACTCACTCCCCATCACTCACTGACTCCCCCAGAGCAACTGCCAGTCCTGCAGGCTCCAGTCACAGTAAGTGCCCTATACAGGGGCCCCATTTTTTATCTTTTATACTGTGTTTTTACTGTACCTTTTCTATGTTTAGACATGTTTAGATACACAAATACTTCCCATTGTGTTAACAGTTGCCCACAGTATTCAGTGCAGTAACATGCTGTGCAGATTTGTAGCATAGGAGCAATGGGCTACACCATGTAGCCCATTGTGATGTTTGCACAACAACAAAATCGTCTAATGACGCATTTCTCAGAAAGTATCCCTGTCATTAAGCAACAGATGACTGTATTTTACTACAATTAAAAATAAAAACTAAAAAAAAAGCTACTGGAAAAAAAAAGCAAGAAAAGTCTGACACAAGTTACCACATGGGTGAACCTTGAGGACATTATGCTAAGTGAATTAAACGAGTCACAAAAGGATTTTTACTGTATGATCCCACTTAAATGCGGTACCTAGAGTATTCAAATCCATAGAGACAGAAAGTAGATGGTGAGTGCTAGGAGCTGGGGTGGGGGGAAATAGGGAGTTGTTGTTTAATGAGTACGGGGTTTCTGTTTGGGAAGATGAAGGGGTTTTGGATGGATGGTGGTGATGGTTGCACAACAGTGTGAATGCACATAATGCCACTGAACTGCATACTTAAAAAGTTTGTTAAAATGGTACATTTTATATTACGTATTTTTACCACAATAAAAAAAAAATTGCTAATGCTAACGAAGATAACTTGTTTTGCAGAAACGCTTTCTGCTTCAAGTGCTAACATGAGCTCAAAATGCTAGAACAAGGCATTAACATGTACCTAAACCAAAAAGCAAGAGAAAAAAGTGGAATCAATTACCTCCACTAAGAAAATCTTCAAAATGGACTTGTATATTTTGTCTTTGTGTGTGAACGTTTTGAATTTACAGCAATAATGACTTTGAAAAAGGGAACCCAAGTAAATCTAAGACTCAGGAAAACTAGGACAGAATATCATTTATAGAAACAGGTGCAACTGGTTTTATTTGGAATTTTTTCTCAACTGTCTTCATGATAAATAAAAGCAGACACCATGTCAAATGAACAGGGAACTTGACTCACAGCTGTTGGCAAACTGCTCAGTCCCAGGAAGATCAAATTTACCTCAAGTGTCCGTAGCCTTGACGTCTTGGCCCTGTTGACACTGCTGGCTCCCGCATCTGCATCAGCTCTGTGGTCAAACTGGGAAGTGATGCTTCACAACGCACATCAGTATTTTCCAGATGGATCTCCGCCCAGTCAAATGCAGTTGTCATGCCCTTCTCACCTTTTACGGCACTGGTTCTCAACTTTTGTCGCACACAGAATCACCTGGGAGATTTTTTATACCCCGATGCCCAGCCCTGTACCCCAGTCCAAAAAATCAGAATCTGTGGGACCCACAGTTGAGAAGCCTGTTTTAAAGTCACTCTATAATCCCTTATATGATATCTGAAAGAGTAATAAAAACTACATATGTTCTCTGCTTAAAAATATATCCTCTATTTTCTGTCTTCCCTGTGATCCTTCCCTTAAAATTTCCAGCAATAATCCTGTGAGAAGTTCATATCCCACTCCCATTCTATCTCACTTCTCAAAATAATTGGTTGAATTTTAATCTAATAATTGGCTTCCAGTGAACAAATATTTATTAAGCACCTACTCTTCTAGACACTGTGGATTTATTGTCAACAGGACAACTTGCCAGCCCTCCTGGGAACTCACCTTCTAGAGGAGGCAGACAGATCCCCTTGCGGCCAAACACTCTTCCTTCCAAGTGGAAGGACTGCTGGCTGCCGCTGACTTGTAGGTGAGCCCCTCTCAGGAGCTGCCTTGCCCAGGGGCAGCCCACAGCCAGTGACTGGTCCCTGAGGAGTGGAGTGCAAAGGCTGGTCTTGCCTCGATCTGGGGCAATCCGGAGCCATCCCAGAGCTCCCCATGGGATTGGCAGAGGCTTGAATGATGGAAATATTAAGGCTTAATAAGATAAAAACATGAATAAACACATTATAATTTGCTGACTGAAGTTGGGTTGGCTGCCCATCTAACTAGTCAAAAATATCTGGACTAAGCCAATATGTGCCAGAGCTCAAGAACTCTTCCCCAAAACCGGATTTAAACACGGGTTCCCGTAACAGCCCTTCATTGGGATCCCTCCCAGAACAGCAGAGAAATGATAATGTTCCCTCCGCCCAGGCAATTCTAGAACAGATTCAAGTTGACATGTGAGTTCGTTCCACATGATGCTAAAGCATGGGGGTGGAACAGGATAGGGGGCACAGGAGGCTATGAAAATGTATAGTCAGCTAGAATCCTGAGACTGAGATGAGGTTGTTCTAAATGATGAGGTCTTTTCTAACTGATGAAGTATTCACTAGAAAACCCATTTTATTTCAACCCTCACAGTTAATCTTTCTAAAATGGATTAGTCCAACTTCCTGCAATAATAAATACTATTTGCTAAACGAAAGCTAATTTTTTAGTGGTGATAGAAACTTATGGGGACCCGAGGTGACATCTCTGATGATCCAGCGCTGTAATGGCGAGATGGAGAAAGCCAGGCATACAGAAGAGAACGCTCTGGGTCAGTGAGCGGAGGACAGGTCCTGCCTCTTCCTAACGCTCAGCTGGTGAGCAGGCACAGGGCAATTAATCCACATGGACCTGCGTGTTTTCATCTGAAAAATGGTGGCCACAGACCACATCAGTGTTTGCCACGTTACTGTGACTGAACCCCACAGCTGAGTGATTGCCACTCAGAGTGTTCATATATACACATACATATGTATGTTTATATACAGAATGGAAACAAAAGTTTTATGAAAAACATTCTTATGTGATGCATTCTTTTATTTTTTTTTCTATTTTATTTTCTAAGAAATTCTACTCACTGATTTCATGATACACTAATGGATTGCCAAGACAGTTTGAAAACCCCCACCCCCACCCCAGATTTATAATTCTCAACAAAGAACTGGCTGAGGAAAGATAAACCGTTAACATGCACTGGGATTTATTTGTTGTTTTGAAAATTAAAAGTCAGATTATCTTTGTCATTTGCCTCATTCTTATAAAAGTTCAGTGAAAAAACCCACTTTCTGATTAAGAGAGAATTCTGGAATGGTGGTAATTCTGGTTGATTGAGATTAATTTAAAACTCCCTCTACCCCTTGAGGTCCCATAGGATTTACATGGAGGGAAAAGAGAGAGGGGCACTCAGTGGTACATAATCAGGGCAAAGCCTGGGCAGCAAAGAAAACTCGGAGGGGAGTGAGGAAACAAGCCCTTTCCTCAGCTCCCTGTCACCCCATCTGTGACTTCAGGGGTTGAAGTGGTGGTCTCCACAGTTCCTTCCCCTTATGAATTTCTACAACTACAACCTTAGGTTTGCAAATCCCTGAGACCTTGCATCGTTAAAGGGTCTGAAACCTCATGGGCATTGATGGATGCAAACGAAAATGTTCTGCTCATTCAGTGGGACCCCAACTCCGTTAAACCTGCCCCAAACAATGATCCCTCTTGGTAGCGCAGGGTGACTGGAAACATCAGTGGCTCAGGGACTGGGCTGAACAACAGAAAGACAACACGGAGACCTTGCCTTTGAGACTGCCAAGCAATTACATGATATAAAAATCTGCTAACTTGTTTTGCTTGTATCCTGGGGGCCTAAAAAGCTTCAATGAGCTGGGATTGGAAAACCCAGGCCCACAGCCTGGTTCACACCACAGCAAGCAGCACAATAAATCACAGGGATTTATCTGTCAGCCACATGTGGTGCTTCTTCCAACCTAGAAAGGTGTGGCTGCCTTTGTGGATCAGAAAGTTAAGACAGAGAAAAGGACAAGACCTAGGTTGCCCTCAAGTTAGCGACAAAGCTGGGACCTGCATCGGATCTCTTGGCTCCCAGTCCAGTCCTCCAAGATTTATTCCCTGTGCCTGACTGGAAGGAGACTCCCAGGAATGATGACAACGTCTCACTGTGGAGCACTTCATGAGCACCTCTGTGTGCTCCTTCCTGCTTCAAGAGCTGCACGTGTGTTAATTAATTTAATCTCAAAACACAAACCCTGTGAAACTGGTACCACTTTTATCATTGTTTCCCAGCTAAGTAGACTAAGGGTGTTTTCACTTCCTCCAGGCCCAGGGGTACTTTCCAAGTCCACATTAAGGAGTGTGGAGCTGAATGCGTCTCATCGGATGAAACCAAGATGGCCTTTGCCTGGCTTCCTCTGAGTCACGGATAAATACATTAGAGAAGGAAACGAATTCAAATTGAATTTGAGCTAATTCAAATTTCATGCCATTTAATTTTAATAGGAAGAATATTAACCCATAAATATCACTTTTAAATAGTTGAAATATGAATATGTGCAATTCAATGTTGAGCTGAAGATATTATTTCAACATTTAACCTGATTCGTCTCAGGGGAAATGAAGGAGGCATTTTTAGTGGCCACAAAAGTAGTTGACTGAAATTCTAATAAATCTGGGAACAGATAAATAAAACATTGTCCTACGACTGACAACCAGAACTTAAGCATCTCTGAAGCATCTAGAGGCTCAGCCCAAGACAGGTACCTGACCCCTTCTCTTTTCCACTGTTAATGTCCCTGGTAGCCAGGCACAGGGTGCGTACGAGGCTGATCACGGTACAGGTTATTCTACTGTAACCGCTGCTCACGCCTCTTCCTCCCTCCCTACACTGTGAGCCCCTAGAGGGCAGGAGTCATGCCCATTGGGGCCTTGTATCGGTAGCCTCTAGCCAGTGCCTTTGGATGAATTATAAATGCTGATGGCCGGTACTGCCACATGCAGACCCTGACCTCTGCTCTCACACGTATTCCTCCACCCAGACCCCACCCTGCTCACCCAGCAACAGTCATAAAATAAACCAGCTACATGCGCTTCCGACTTTTACTAACCCTATGGCAGCATTTCCAAATAAATTCTGGGAAATGTTCAAAAACATACCAAGGGGGCTAAGAAAGGTTTCCCTGGCTAAGAAGGTTTATGAAGCTCTGGGTTAAACTCAGTGAAATGTTTCTTTATGGAAGACTTCTTGGAGCCTTTAATATGCTACTAAGTGTTTAATTTTCTGGAAGGACTTACAGCATTTGGCTTTTCTGTCTCAGTCTGGGGTCCCCTAGAAGAGACCCTGAGACAAAGATTTAATATAAGTAATTTATTTTGGATGTGATCCCAGGAAATATTGGTAGGGGGTGGAGAAGTGAGATAGGAAAGAGAAAGCAGATAATAAGCAAGTTTTAAATGCTAGTTACCTGTCATGGACTGAATGCTTGTATCGCCTCAAAATTCATATTTTGAACCCCTAGCCCCCAGTGTGGCTGCATTTGGAGACAGGACTTTTACAGAAGTAATTAAGGTTAAATGAAGTCATAAGCGTGGGGCCCTGATCTGATAGGATTAGTGTCCTCATGCGAAGAAATATCAGAGACTTGCTCGCTCTCTCTACACGCACACACACACGCACACACACACCAAGGAAAGGCCCTGTGAGGGCTTAGTGAGAAGGTGGCTGTCAGCAAGCCAGAAAGAGGATCCTCGCCAGAAACCGAACTCTGCCAGAACCTTGATCTTGTACTTCTAGCCTCCAAAACTATGAGAAAATAAATTCTGCTTGTTTCAATTGCCCAGTCCTCGGCATTTTGTTATGGCAGCCCGAGCTGACCAATACGTCCCCACTATGAGTCACTGTAGCTTAAGCTTGCTAATAGTCAGAGTAAAACATGCACCAGGGGCTTGGTTAAACCACCAGGAGACAACCTGGGGAGCTTGAGTCTGAAGTCTCCAAAGAGTAATAGCATACACAGCAAGCTTTACGTGCCACGGTGCCCTGCCCGCCTGGAACTGAGTGGGAAGCACAACCAGAGCAGTTTACCCATCATCCAGGCCGTGGTGGCTTTTTCAACCTGAAAAGATCATGGCAACGTGTTAGTCCAGTTAACTGAGACCCAGAGAGAGAGGGAGCTGGGTGAGTATACACCAATTCCCATCACTCATTGGCAGACCTTGCAGAGCAGGTGGCAAAGCAGGCTCTAGACCAGAGAAAGTCCTCAGGCAGGAGATACAGGTGCCGGCGGCTGGAAGTTGGCTGGTGTGCCCTGAGGGGCAAGGGGATGTGCCCAGCGCATCAGTGGCACCTGGAATCCTTTCCAAACATGTGCAAGCGTCATGTGGAACAGTAATGTTCCTTGACAGAGTCTGGAAAGCTCTGCTCTAGACCAATGTCACACCCTCCAGAAGAGCTGGACCTCTTGTCAGAGTCTGTCCATCTGCTCATACCCATCTGTATTCAGCTGCAACGGCTGCCATAACAAAATGCCACAGAGCAGGTGGCTGAAACAACAGAAATTTCACAATGCTGGAGGATATAAGTCAGAGATTAAGGTGTCAACAGGGTTGGTTCCTTCTGAGGCCTCTCTCCTTGGTTTGTAGACGGCCACCTTCTCCCTGTCTTCAAACATCTTCTCTCTTTCTGTGTGTCTGGGTCCTAATCTCCTCTTCTTATGAAGACAGCACTTAGGGATTACGAGCCCACTCTAACGACCCCATTCTAACTTAATCATCTCCTTCAAGGCCCTATCTTCAATTACAGTCCCATTCTGAGGGACTGGGGGTTAGGACTTCAACATATGGATTTTGAAGGGATGCAGTTCCACTCCTAATACCATCTCTCCCTCCACTGGCATCAAGGCAAGTCATTTGAAAGAAAGAAAAGGGCTCTGAAGCGAGCAGGATTTGCCTCACACCTGGTCCCATAGATTCGCACTTCTGAAAGAACACATGGCTCTGACAGGGAGTTCTTCAGTCCTGGTGGAAACACTGGCTGAAGCTCACCTAACATTGCCCAGGGAGAGACTCTCTTGGCCACCAGACACTTACTGTCCCAGGCTCCCTGGGATGGCCTGCCCTGCGGTGAGACGCAAGCTGCAGGTGAGCTCAGGCCAACCTTGCAACATTCCCACTGGAACTTCCCATTCCAATTCCATTTTTTCATCCATCAGAAATAAGATGTCTTATGCACCAGACACTGTTCTAGGCACCAGAGACATAACAACAAACCAAACGGAGCTAGTATTGTGGGGAGGAGACAGATAAACAACAAGGTAAAGAAATTAAATGCCCAGAATATCAGTGGTGATAAGTGCTAAGGCGAAATGTGAGTGTTACGGGTGGACAGTGTAGACAGGGTGGCTGAGGCCTCACGGAAGATGTGACACTTGAGGAAAGACCCAAGAGAGGCAGGGGCTGGTCGTGGGGCATCTGGGGGAAGAGCCTGGTGCCAGGAGGATGGAGAGCGGTCAGAGGGCAGGATTGTTAGGGACGGTGTGAGGACTTCGGCTTTATTCTGGGTGCGATGGGACCCCATGGAGGGCTTTGGCTGAGGACAAACATGGTCTCTCTGCGCTGCATTAAGAACAGGCTGAAGGGGAGTGAGGGAAGAGATGCGAGAGACAGGGGGGAGCCGGGAGAATCCAGGTGAGGGGTGATGGTCACCTGGATCAAGGTGGGAGCAGTGGAGGAGGTGAGAAGCGGTATTTTTTTCCTTTTTAAGATTTTTATTTGTTCATTTTATAATTAATTCATTGTTTGAATTTATCTCCTACAATGTCTCTCTATAATTTTTTTTAAAAACAGACTTTATCTTTTAGAGCAGTTTCACATTCACAGCAAAATTGAACAGAAAGTACACGAGGTTCCCATATGCCCCCTGCCCCTACACATGCGCAGCCTCCCCCACTGTCCACATCCCCCCAGAGCAGGGCACGTGTTACAGCTGGTGAAGCTGCACTGACATGTCATTATCACCCAAACCATAGCATACAGCAGAATTCATTCCTGATGTTGTACACTTTATGGGTTTTGAGAAATGTATAATGACATGTGTCCACCATTGCAGTATTATACAGAATAGATTCACTGCCCTAAAAATCCTCTGTGCTCCTCCTGTGTATCCCTCCCTCCCAACCCCCGGCAACCACTGATCTTTTTATTGTCTTCATAGTTTTGCCTTTTCCAAAACGTCATATAGTTGGAATCACATACGTAGCCTTTTCACACTGGCTTCTTTCACTTAGTGAAATGCATTTAAGTTTCCACTATGTCTTTTCATGGTTTGATAGCTTATTTCTTTTTAGTACTGAATAATAGTCCATTATCTGAATGTACCACAGTTTATTTATCTATTCACCTACTGAAGGACATCTTGGTTGCTTCCAAGTTTTGGCAATTGTGATTCTGGATGTATTTTGATGGTAGAGGTAAAAGAATTTCCTGCCCCGTTGAATTGTTTGTGAGCGATGACTCTGAGGAGATGCCAAGGTATTTGGCCATTGCAACCAAAAGAACCGGATTCACATGGATCCCTGCTCACACAGGGAGACAGGGAGATGATGCATTAACAACAGCCACAACAATAATCATAACTATGATTCAGGGAACTGTAGCTTTCTACCAGGCTGGGATAAGCATACTGTGAGCTTGATCCCAGGTCACGCATACACCAGCCCTAGGAGACAGATGCTGTTAATATTCTCATTTTACACATAGAGAATGGAGGTGAGCTGTTCACCTGCTCAGGGTCACACAGGTCTGCTCATACCTAGCTCCTGAGACAGTAAATATTAATTATATGATGGCATTTTGATGTGAATGTATCAGCCTGGTTAATATAAATCACCCCAAACCGGGGTAAATTCGCAGAGAAATTAATGTCACTACTTGAGGGATCAGGGGAGGCAGCTGGCTGGCCATCTCCCTGATGACAACATCCAACATGCTGGCAGTGGTTGCGTGTTTTCTAATTCCCATCAGGTGAATGCTCGTGGCGCAGGGCCCAGCACACGGGGTGCTCCATAAAGACACGTGATTAGCGTGGAGTGGGGAGGATTGCTCCTGAGGGCCTGAAAGAAAACTGCACATAATCTGAAACTTTGTCTGTACGTTTTCCCTATTGATTTGACAAAAAGTATGAAATCTCTTCTGTGATTTCTTTGAGTAGATACAAAATCATCACGTCCATCTGTGGTTCTCAAGAGCCATCCCCTGACCAATACGAGCTGAGACACTTTCCACCCATCTGAAAATCGGTCTTCTGAGAAAAGTCAGAACAGTGCAATGCAGTGAGTTTTCTTAAAATCAGATGTATTTCACTTTAAGCATTCTCCTTTTGTTTGAGATATGTCGTGTGTGTGTGCTAAAAGTGTCCTTTTTACTACGAAATAATAATGAAAGTAATTAGAAGTTTGCTTGCTTAAATGAACTCATTTGGCAAAATAAAAGTTTGGAAACCCCATGTCAGTCTCTCCGTTTTGTTGTTGCTGCTGGTGGTAAAATTTGCCAATCCAAGAAATCCAAATTTCTGGGTACCATTGATCTTACATAATCGATGTAAACTCAGTTTACATCGATGTAAAGCAATCAGAACTGTAAGCCTCAAATGTAGAATGACCAAGGGTTAGGGCAGGTCAACTTGATTACCAAGCAAAGCGTGCACTAATCACTTGCGCACACATTACCCTGGGCGAGGCAAGCATCGTCCAGAGACAAAACCACAGAACTAACAACTCTCCTTCTGTTGATAAGACCACCTCCAGAGCCCTTCTAGGCACACATTGTTACACCCCTGTACACACTTTGCAGAATTTGGGGTGTATTTAGCATCCCCAATCTCTTCATGTTGCTGAAGGAATCGAATAGAGGGGAAGATACATTACATCCCACACACGCCAAGGGCAGAGCACTGAGCCAGCACCCCGGGACTCGGTGATTCCTTCCTCTCCTACTCTCCCTCCTCCCATTTCACTCACTAGCATTTCAAGACAGTATTTCAAGAGACACAGGATGGGGGACATGCCAAACAGTCATGTTTTGGTTAAAATTTGTTGATCACCATTGGCTGCCTAAGCCTCTTGAGATAGTAAAGGATAATTTGGAACAAAGTGGCACATCATCAGAATACACTGTTTTCCTCCTTGTGGCCACCCCTGAACTATCCTTCTATCTCCTCTTTTAAAGAAGGCATATCCAATGGGAGGGCGCCGGAATTTTAAAATCTCATTAGAAGAAAAGGCTGTATCTTTGCTCACAGTACACATTTCCTCCAAACCTCACAGGGAAGTCTATCAGGTACAGCGAAATGTAGGTCACAGGAAAAGAGAGAGATTGAAAACACATGATTCACAACCTATCAAGTGATAGATCCCTTAGGAATGTTCCTTTGCAAAAAAAAAGCCTGTGTTGTCAAACTGGCCTGAAAGACATTTAACTCCTCATCTCACATGCAAAGCCTTTGGGTTGTGTGAACAGTGCTTGCTTCTTAGTGATTCACAAAATCCGTACCAAGCCTGATCACCCTGCTTCTCTCCTTGAGCTCTTGTGCAAACAAAGCAAGAGTGTCGAGGCCCAGGAAGATGACATTCCAGGGTCTCTGACCAATGGAGCATGGCAGCCTTGAGCTGGCAGCACACTACCAGTCACAGCTACAATGCCCAAATCAGGGTCAATAGTCCTTGTTTCTAGGCCAGACAAGAGTAATCTCTCTTCTGTTTACAACCTGAATGAAACTCCAGGTGAACACTTCCTTTGTATACCCAAACAATAGCGGCCCAGGGCTCCACTGGCTTGATTGATAAAAATTAGACGCCCTTAGAGCATCTCTACTGATCTGGGGAGTCCCCAAAGGGGTGTCTCAAGCTCAGCCTCCCCCATCATCACACGTCCATTTCGTCCTCCTCTGCTCCCTCTGCCTCAGGTGGAAACGTTGACCCTGCCCATCACGAGGTGGCCCTGGCACGGACACTGGCGCCCATCTCCGGCTGCTCTGATGTTTTTGATGTTCTGGGTGAGAGAAGGTCTCAGGATTCCACCAAGTCGCGCAGACATGGCTTCCCTCCACGCTGTGTAAAATGCCTGTGCCCATGTTACTAAGTGAAAGAAGCCAGTCTGGGAAGGCTATATACTATATGATTCCAACTGTATGACTTTCTGGAAAAGGCAAACTATAGAGACAGTAAAAGATCAGTGGTGGACAGGGGTTGGGGAGATGGAGGTATATGTGGAGCAAAGGGCATTTTTAGGGCAATGAAACTGTTCTGTATGATAATGTAATGGTGAAGACACGACATTATGAATTTTCCAGAACCCATAGAATGTATAACACTAAGAGTGAACCCTAACGGAAACTATGGACTTTAGCTAATAATAGCGTATCAATAAAAAACCACACACGCACGAATTTATTCTGGAGGTCAGAAGTTAAAAGCGGCTCCCCAGAGCTGTGTTACTTCTAGAGGCTGCAGAGAAAATCTATTTCCTTGCTCTTTCCAGCTTCCCGAGGCTGCCTACATCCTTTGGCTCCTGGTTCCCTTCCTCTGTCTTCAAGACCAGCAGCACAGCATCTTCAAATCTCTGTGTCAGAGATTTGAGACAGGCAGAGGAGAACCCTCTGCTTCTGTCCTCGCATCTCCCACTACCGACTCTAATCCTCCTGCCTCCCTCTTATAAGGACCTTTGTGATTATGTTTGGGGCTCACCTGGATAATCCAGAATAATCTCCCCATCTGGAGATTCTTAACTTAATCACTTCTGCAAAGTCCATTTTGCCTTATAAGGTAACATTCACAGGTTCCAGGGATGAGGACTACGATATCTTCGGGGGCCATTATTCAGCTGACCACCGGACCAAGAGGCAGCAGGGGGAGCTGAGGCAAGGCGGGAGATGGAGGGAGAAGAGGAGGGGCAGACGAGTTTCTAAGGGTGAACAGAACCGCCCCTGCCTGGCCACCTGCATCATAAGGCACAGAGACCAGACTAACCAGCAGCTCAAAATCCAAAGAAAATTAAAAACTATTGCTCCATGCAACAATGAGAATAAAACATTTCTGAAAATAATTCCTGAAGTTATTCTGCCAAAAAGAAAACCTCCCAAATAAATTCATTAAAAATGTATATTAACAAAAAAGTTCACAGTGGCTCTTTCTGGAAGTGAGAATACAGGTAATTTTACTTTTTAATTTTAGTGGCAGGCCTCAAAATTTCTGTAATGAATATGTATTACTTTATGATCAGAAAAAGACATTTAATTTGTAAAAATTAGTACAATTCTTAAAACACAAAAATATATATAGAAATGAGGCAATGCCAGCACTGACAACAGAGCTCTCCTTTCTCACACAGACTCTCAGACTAAACATTGTCTTTACGTGATGTTTCCTTCCTTTCTTTATCTCTTTGATCTTCCCATGAAATATGTTCCTCTTCTATTAAAATGGGAAGTTTAGAGGGACTTATAAAGCGGGAAAGGAGGGACATGTTCTGATTTTTCATAGGCCCCTCACCACCCTTAAACAGCAAGCAGGTTATGTTTAAAGGGAGGATTAAATATTAAAGTATACTTAGATCCAGCAACTCTTCACCCTTAGGAACATACCTAATAGAAATAATTACGTATGTGCATCATGTGACATGTCTGAGAATGGTCATTGTGGTTTTATTCACAATGGCCAAAACCAGAGAACAACCCAATGTTGATCTATAAGAGACTGGATTAAAAAACTGTGGCATATTTTACGATAGAATACTACACAGCAATGAAAAAGGATAAATTACTACTCCATGCAGCAAATAAATAAATCTCACAGAAATAATGGTGAGTGAAAGAAGCCAGATACAAAAGTATACATACTGCATGATTTCATTTACGTGAAGTTCAAAAGCAGGCAAATCTAATCTATGGTGTTTGAATGTGAAAAATGGGGTCCTTTGCCTAGTGGGGATAATAACTGGGCAGAGGCAAGAGGAAGGCTTTGGGGTGCTGGTAATGTTCTATTTCTCAAGATGGTTTGTGATGACATGGGTATGTTCACTTGGTATCTCTTCATCCTACTGTACACTTTTGAAACATGCACAATCTGCATGTAGGTTATACTGCAATAAAATTTTCTGTAAGATAAAGAAATAAATAAAAATTAAACTTTAATTTGGAGTCATGTTTTATTCTCAGGTGTGATACAGACCCTTAGCTAGGCAGAATATAGCATGGTCAATCCAGTCCAGATTAGTGTACAGTTAATCAAATACATAGAAACTGACTAGTAAGCACTAACACAAGCAGGAAAGCAGGTCACTAGTAACATTTCCACATAGACATCGTGTACCCCGTACAGTACTGGCTTGGTTTACGACTTGCTCTGGTCAGTAATCTGGGATAGCCCTACAATTTACAAATTCAAGTACAAGGAAGGACTAGTAAATGTGGGTACAGGGCTGAAGTTGGCAAAGACACGATGTGTGATTAAGATGGGCACAGAGCCTTTCTCACACAAAACAGTAATTGTTAGTATAGGCTGTGAACGTGCCAGACCATGCTTGCAGATTTATAATTTCTTGCCTAAGTTATAAAAAAAATGTGGCAAAAAAGATAAGTGATGAAAAGGCAATGAACATCACAGACTGAAGGCGTGTCCTGTCACGGATGGTGCATAAATCGGGAGGACAGCGTGGCAGACAGCTACCTTATGCCCCAGTTACTGACGGCCGCGCAAAAACCTCCCGCTCTGCCCACTGGATTCCAAGCTGTAGAGAACATCCGGTATTTCACTGCCTGGGGTTTCACCTCACTTTTCCTCTGGGGAAACGACCATTTGGCGAAGTTCAGATACAAACTCCACTGCAGGACTCTACACACAATCCAGGCCTAGCCAACTGATTCATTCCATCCCATTAGCCACGAGGTTGGTTCAGAGCAGGGCACACAGCAGGCTGGGCCAGAGTTCTCCATGGGAATTCCCCTCACCGGCTAGGAAGACGCTGTCAGCACGTAAGCTAGGGGCTGCCTGGGAACACTTTCACGGCTGCACGGGGATGCTTGTCTAGGAAAGCACAGTTTGAGACTGGCACACACAGAGAAGTAAAGATAAGAAGAAAGTCAGGAATTGGGCCTGACCGGGGCCTCGGCACACAGGTAGAATTCTGTTGCTGCAGCTTCTCCCTCGTCTCCACGAACCACTCTAGGGTCTTCCCCAGCTATGCCAGACAACACCATCCATTTTTAATCAAGCTAGTTTGAATTAGATTTCTGCCCCTTGGCAACAAAATTCCTAACAAATACAGCAATAAACATAGAATTAGAAGTAAAGTTTAAATTCTTTTTGTTACAAGTAATCATTCAAGGCAAAGGAGTAACTGAGAACTGTGAACCCGTGCTGATCTTGGCAACCTGGAGGAGCTGACCCTCTGTACTGCTGTAGCCTCTGGCTCCTGGGTTCTGCCATTTAATCATAGTCAACGCTCAAGTGTAAGTTCCCTCAGTTTTTTCTTCTAACTCTTCCCAGGTTTCACTGCAAAAACATGCATACCTCAGTCACCCACTTCATTACCCTTTCTCTTCCCCAACCTTTGGTTCTTTCTTTTTCCTTATTTCCCAAACACATTCAAGAGGGGATAAATTCCACTACTATCAGCTCCGTAGCTCAGGCCCGTCTCAGTGACTAGAACAGCATCTGGCTAGCGCTGTGCATTCGCTTTCCCTAAACTGCCCTGCTGTTGGAGGCTGCAAAATTTTGGCAGGTAGTTTGAATTATGTCATGCTGAAACTGCCATGTGTATGTTTAAACGACTATTTTTCATCATTTTACTCTAAAAATGCTTTGATTCATCACATAGAAATTGAGAAGATGTACATCCCTTCATTACAGCATTTGTTTTCTATGTGTCTGTCACCACCAGACTATACATGCCCGCGAGCAAAGAGACCACGTCTTACTAAATTTGTATGCCCAGCCCTTAGCATGGTTAATTGGCAGGTACAGGTGTCTGATGCCTCTCCCCCAGGTACACGCGATTCTTAAAACTGCATAAAACTTTGCCTCTAAAGTGTGGTCCATGGACCAGCAGCATTAGGATCACTGGGAGAGAGGGTTGCAAACACAGAATCTAGGCCCCAACCCAGAACTACTGATTTGTAGTTAAGAACTGGAGTGTAGGGAGAGCTGGAGTGGTCTTGCAGAGGCAGGAGCCGATTCACAGGAGGAGAGGAGAGGGAGAAGGAGAAGTCAAGTGGGTGAGCCTGCAGGGCTGGGATAAGGAAAGACAGTGAGCACCAGGGTGAGGCAGGCGGCCAATGTGTGATGCCCCTGTAGGAAGGAGTTCTAAGGTCCTGTGTGCTGCAGACCACCTCTGTTCATACAGGAGCCGCTCTGCAAGTGTGGAGAAAAGTAGCTGGGAAAAACTTCACTGCTGACAGGGACAGACCAGCATATCATGCCTTTTCCTTCTACCATCTTTAAACTGGGAGATCATCTTTAAACTTAACATCTGCTGGGTGCTCTGGTTTTTGTATCCAGAGGAAACATAGGCTCATAAACGCAGCCCGCTGGCTCTCGGGTTCTTCATCTTAGAAACTATCGATGTGTTAAAAGGAAAACATAAATTAACACTTCAGTACCTAAATGAATTGGTTTTTGGCCAGCATCTGCAGGAAGCTTCCGCAGCAACTCCGCAAACGATTTCCATTTGAAAACACAGCTCAAGGAGCACTTAATAAGTGCAGTTTGATGATGACGATGATGATTCACAAAGCAGCACCATATATCCAGTTAAGCAAATGTTCCCAGGGAACAGAAATAATGAACCAGGTCCAAGACACGCCTAAGGAAGGGGGCCCCCTTGGGATCGGAATACAATGTGGTCAATGGCAATTCTAAAACAGCTGGCTGAGCATTTTGCTGCTTTAAAGATCTGCCTCCCTAACTTGCTCCCCCCGCATCCCTGCTGCTAATCCTGAATACCACCCTAAGCATTTCTTTTGACTGTGAAGGTAGCAGTTTAAAGAAAGGCGTGGAGAAGCTGGCCGCCGGAGCCCGGGACTCCCCAGGGAGACCTCAGGAACGAAATAGGTCACCGGGCTCCCAGGCAGCGCTCCCGGGCCCCCGCCCGAGTGCAAGCCCTGGACCTCCAGCTGGGGTGGGATGCGGGCGCAACAAGCAGGGAGGGTGAGGGTGCAGTTCTCGGCCTCCAGTGTCTCTCCCTCCCGCAGGGCGGTCGGGGGTTCTCACCGCGCCGGGCCGCCCTCGCCTGCCCTCGCGCCCCCGCGCAGCCCCGACCCGCGGGGGCGCGCGCCGGCTTCCCGGGGCTCCCGCGGGCGGGCGCGCGCGGGGCGGGCGAGGGGCGGGGGCGCGCGCGGGCGGGGAGCGTGTGGGCCGGGCGGGCGCGCGGCGGGGAGAGCCGGGCGCGCGAGCCCAGCCCGCCGCTCACCTGCCGCCGCCGCTCACCTGGCGTGGAGCGCGCGCCCCGCGCCCTCCCAGCCTATTCCCAAGCGCGGCCGCCGCCCCTCGCCGCCACGGACCCGGCGCCGACATGCGACACCAATAGCCTGCGCGCTTCGGAAGCACCGGAGGAGCCCCTCGGCCTGGGCGCGCCAGGGTAATCCCCCTTGTTGACCCCCGCCCCCGCGGGCCGCCTGGCCCGGCGCCCTGTCTGTCCCCCTCGCGTCCGCCGCCCGTCCCCGCCACTAGGGGAGCGGCGGCAGTGCATGGGCATCTGTCTGTCTGTCTCCACACCTCATTGCACACACCTGCCTTTTGTGGCCGTGCCCCGACTGCCCCGGGCACAGGGGACGTCTGGGACCCCTCTTTGTTCTGGCTGAGGAGTGTGTATGAGTGTGTGCACGCGCGCGAGGGATTTTTTTGGAGGGTGGGAGTTCGATGGAATAGGCGATTTAAATATTCCATCGAGGATGGCGGCCCCCGGCTCGCGACTTGTCGCTGCGGCGGGGTTTTCTCGGCAGCAGCTCGGATGTCAAACAGTTGTTCGTTTTCAGCATGCAAGATGTGATTTTCAAATGTGTGTTCCCAGCACTTTAGCAAACAGACCGCCGCGATTCCGTGTGTGCTTGCCTCACTCACGCTCGTGTTTTGAAGTCTTATCCTGTGTTTTCCCCGGTGCCAAACGGCGTTTTTTCTTGTGGGTTTTAAACCACGGAGACTTTGGCTTTTGTTTTATTTCATAACAGTTTATAATTCACGAAGCTTGTGGAATTTGGTAGTAGTGTCTGAGTAGTGGCTGGCTTTCTGTGTGTTTTTTGCATGATCTTGGATTGTCACCTGCTGTATCTAAACATTAAAAAGCCTGTCTTTTCGTTGAAGAGGACAGGGGTTAAAATGAATGAAGACCTGAAGGTCAATTTAAGCGGGCTGCCTCGGGATTATTTAGATGCCGGTGCTGCGGAGAACGTCTCAGCGGCCGTCTCCTCCCAGGTTCCTGTCATAGAGCCAGAGCCAGAGCTGGTTGTCAACCCTTGGGACATTGTCTTGTGTACCTCGGGAACCCTCATCTCCTGTGAAAATGCCGTTGTGGTCCTTATCATCTTCCATAACCCCAGCCTGCGAGCACCCATGTTCCTGCTCATAGGCAGCCTGGCTCTTGCAGACCTGCTGGCCGGCATTGGCCTCATCATCAATTTTGTTTTTGCCTACCTGCTTCAGTCAGAAGCCACCAAGCTGGTCACAATCGGACTCATTGTCGCCTCTTTCTCTGCCTCTGTCTGCAGCTTGCTGGCTATCACTGTTGACCGCTACCTCTCCCTGTATTACGCTCTGACATACCATTCGGAGAGGACGGTCACGTTTACCTATGTCATGCTCATCATGCTCTGGGGGACCTCCATCTGCCTGGGACTGCTGCCCATCATGGGCTGGAACTGCCTCAGAGACGAGTCCACCTGCAGTGTGATCAGACCTCTCACCAAGAACAACGCAGCCATCCTTTCTGTCTCCTTCCTCTTCATGTTTGCGCTTATGCTTCAGCTCTACGTCCAGATCTGTAAGATTGTGATGAGGCACGCCCATCAGATAGCCCTGCAGCACCACTTCCTGGCCACCTCGCACTACGTGACCACCCGGAAGGGGGTCTCGACCCTGGCCATCATCCTGGGGACCTTTGCTGCTTGCTGGATGCCTTTCACCCTCTATTCCTTGATAGCTGATTACACCTACCCCTCCATCTACACCTATGCCACGCTCCTGCCCGCCACCTACAACTCTATCATCAACCCTGTCATATACGCTTTCAGAAACCAAGAGATCCAGAAAGCCCTCTGTCTCATTTGCTGTGGCTGTATCCCGTCCAGTCTCTCCCAGAGAGCACGGTCCCCCAGCGATGTGTAGCAGCATTCCACATGGGAGGATCCTGCACACTAAATTCTGCATTTACCAAGCACTTCCACTGCCTGGCCAAAAGGCTGAGATGCTTTCCTTAAGATCTTTATATTGGAGTCTCTCTTGAGCCACGGGAACACTTAGCATTCGTGAAGCATTCATTTAGATGAGTTAAGTGATTGAAGTGAAAATAATGTGATCAGTGTTTTCACCGTTTAAAAAAAAAATTGTTGAGTTCTTTGCTCAATATTGTTTTGTTTGGGGGTGGGGGTATTGTTTTATATTTTGTTAGAGGATTGGTGGTGGGTGGGAAAGGAAATGATATGACATGGCTAGGATGTTATAAAAGAGTCCTAGAGTTTTTAGTTGGACTTTAAAATAAAACTGAGTTACTGAGGAAAATGGAGGAAAAGTTACTTTTTCCAGCCTTTTTTTAAAATATCAGGCTAGATTTTCAATGCTGCATATATCTAACAGAATGCAGTCTCTTTCGAGCCAACAAAAAAAGTTTACATGATTGTGTTTGGAAGGGACCTGATTTTATTGACATGAACTCAGTAATAAGTTACCAACACTGAAACCGGGACCCCATTCTTATTCATTCTTTCTTTACTTTCAGCCATTAGGAATTGCTTTAGTATTTCTATGAATGTTGTAACTCTTTCTGCATGGTTGCCTGTGTTAGCTAGACCACTAGTTTCAAATGTTGTCATGTGAATCCAGAATCAAATAAGTCATTTTTCAATATAGGTTTCCAATATGTCCTTCTAAAATGAATTATGAAATTTGCTTCAATTTGTATATGAAGTAGGATTGATTAGATCCACCATTGCAGTTTCTTAAGCTACAGTCTGATTGTTTTCAGGAAACAAAAAAAATTACTAACATTTATTGAAAATAGATTAAATTTATTTTAGTATATTCTGAAAAATAAATCAATGTAAAACTATCACAAAATATGAAAAACACCTTTCCTATTTCTCTATATCTAAGAATGTATTATTAGTTATTCTTAATTGTGAAAAATAGAATTAAATATTGTAGGCCAAGCATTTCTGGTTCCTATTGTCTATGGTGTAAAATGCATTTGAAACAGGTGGTCTCCTATTTAATGGTTCAGTTTGCTTGTGAGTACATAACATACATATCTGACTGTGATGTATATCAACTATATCGTGTAAATTCACAAGCAGAATGACCATGTGGCTGCTCATGGAAAGTTAAGTTTGAACTCCTTTTCCTTCTTTTCACCAAAAAACAACTTAAATGCAATAAAAACTGTATTGCCTGTTTTCAAAGAGCAAGGATTTCGTCAGGAAATGACACAGAAGAATTAATTTTAGACATACTGTAAAATCATTGTGTCTGAGCATCACTTCTGTTAGCTCAGACAGATATTTTGGACATAGATACCTTCCTGACATTTGCAATGGATTTATTACTGTGTCTATATAACCAGTGGAAGAATTTCTGTACAGCACGTCGGTTTAGCCCATTCAGATGGTGGCAAGACCAGTATTTCAGAATCCTTGGGGAATCATTTATAATAAATTAACCTCATTGGTTTGTCCCAGATGTTATGCCCATGGTGGTCTCAGGACCATTCTGGCAGCCTGCATGCTGATGCCATCTCTCCAAAGCCCCTTCTACTGTAGCACAAGTGTGAATAAATCCTATACTTGAATCTGTGCCTCCTCCCTTAGGTTACTAACGGAAGCAGGAGAGGGATTGAAATATTTCAAAAGTGGGAAAGCATTTTCAATACATATCACTGTATGATCAATCTAATCAAGTTGATGCCTTTAAAAAAATTCTTCAACATATGATGGAGTTGGTAGATTGAATATGATGAGACTGCTTTTAATCACTTAAAAGTTAATAGCATCTCCATGTGAGAAATGGAGTTTCTTACTTTAAGTTTAACCAACTTAAAGTAAGTTGGTTCTGACACAGGACGGGAAATATCCATGATGAGGTTTTAAAGCAATAAATAATGTTTTTGTAGAAATGGTGGTTCCCATTTGCATATCTCTAATACTAAGAATTATAATGATAATAATATGCACTGTGTTCACCACATGTTGAGTGCCAGGCCCTCTGCTGGCTGCTTTACCTGCTCTGAGGCCGTATTCACAAAAACACCCTTTTGTGTGTGTGTGTCTGTGTGTGTGTGTGTGTGAGAGAAAGATCAGCCCTGAGCTAACATCCATCACCAATCCTCCTCTTTTTGCTGAGGAAGACTGGCCCTGGGCTAACATCCGTGTGCATCTTCCTCTACTTTATATGGGACGCCGCCACAGCATGGCTTGACAAGCGGTGCGGCGGTGCGCGCCCGGGATCTAAACCTTCGAACCCCTGGCCAAGCCCCAAACACACACTTTTACAGATAAGAAAACTAAGGCTAGGAGACGCTAAGAAATTTAACCAAGGCCACAGAGCTTCAGGGGAGAGCCCAGATCTGAACCCAGGTTTTCCCAAGTCCGTGCCTACCTCCTTCCTTGCCTGGGCTGCCTCTGATACGTCACTGGATGTGAGGGCTGAGGGAAATAACTTATAGTATGTCCCTGTCACTAAGTTTTACTTCTACAATTAAGACATTAGCTTCCTGTTTAAAATTACATATGATGTGACTATCAATGTGGTCGGACGTGCAAGAGGTCTGCTTTTAGTGTTCTCTTCTTCACTAAGTATTTTCCCTCCTTTGGAGCCAAGGCCAATGCCCGGAGGCACGTTGCAACATATTAGTGCAGAGGTGAGGGCACTCTTATTACACAGAGAGCTTCCCTTCATTTATTACTTTAAACCTCATATTATACACTTACATTAGTATGTAATGATCTTATAAATACTAGTTAAATGGTTGCTTTTGACTCTTGTTTTTAAAACATCTGATTTTAGCTAAGATTTTTCAATTCAACTATAACATGTCCTTACTGTTTATTTTAAATTGTGAAGATTTTTGGATGTTTATGTAGTTTCCTACAAAGCTTCTTTGCTTCTGTGGGGTTAATTATTAAGAAATGTGCACGTCTTGATGTATATGTATATGTTTATGTATATGTGTGCGTGTATACATATATATGCATATATATATTCAATAACGTTAACTTTGCAACAGAACTAAAAACATCATGGAAAACAATCATATTTCCAATGGTCCTGAGGTAGCAGGTAATCTTTTATCCATGTGATTGAAATTTTTAGCTACCAAGGAATTTGTATTATTTCCAGTAGAAATCGTTATCCTTGTAACTAGGACAACTCAATTACCTCCCAGAACGCTTGGTGGAGGCTAATTATCCCGGTTGTGACCGTCCAGGATTGTGTTTCCTTTCATCCCTATAACTTGACTTCTTTCTGTCAGTCAAGTTTGTTTCTGGACGGGAAAGGGGGCTGTCTTCCTTCCTGGTAGCTGGAGGCAGAGTGGGGTGGAGGCAGGAGGGAGAGCACCTCCTTCTCTGGAAGCCTAATGAACGGCCACGCTCAGGAGGGGAGAGGTCCTCTGCAGACTTGGCGTGCAGGAACAGTCTCGGAGTCCCCCAGAATTTAAAGCATGATTTAAAGGAGTTTAAAAGAGAAGATGGGAAATAAAGATATTTAGTGCCAATAAAAGTATCTTGGAGATTTCTTAAACTTTTTTTTTAAAGAAAGGCTTAATCTATTAATAAAATAATGATTGACTTTATTTCATGAAATTAGGTTGACTTAACCATTTCAAATGTAAAATACATATTAAATACGGGACTACTATGGTGTCATAGTGAACAGTGTTTGTGTTTCCACTTTGATCATATGCCTGGGGTAATAAAGGAACAGATTGCCTTCTTGCCCCCTTCAAAAATTTTAATGATTATTGGATGGTTTTGATATCTGGTTGGATCCTTAAAATCTGGTTAGAAGTTTTAGAATCATCAAACGTAGTTTATTTACATCAAGGAAGTAAAAACATGGTTTGAATTAGCAGACAGATCTACTGTCCTCTAGCAAACAATGCATAAAAAAATATTGGTAATTTTGACTAAGGATCTTCGAATTTTAAGTATTTGAAGGGCATACAATTCACCTGAGGATCTTGTTAACATGCAGATTCTGCTTCAGTAGGTCTGGGGCGTTGCTGAATTTCTAACAAGCTGTCAGGTGGTGCTGGTCCGGCTGCTGATCGTCTGCAGACAACATTTCGAGTTGCAAGGATAACTGTCACACCCTCAGCACCTTAGAGAAAACAAAAAACTATATATATATATAAAATATATTAACCTCTGACAAGAATAAGAACTTTTAAAATATATACACTTAAGATATAATATGTATTATATTTAATGTATATAATTAATTTATATTATATATAAATCTATGTAATATATATTTTTTAAATGCATATATTTTAAAAGTGTTTATTCTTGTCAAGTTAATAGATAACTAGTCTGTGCTCAATGGATATGAACTTTGAACTTCTCCTAGAATTTCTCAGTATCTAGTAAAGATCTATAAATATATTTTTTCCAAGTTAATGTTCTCACTTTTTAAAATCCTAATTTCCATTATCTTGCAGTAATTTTTTCAGAAACTTTATATTCTATATGCAGTGGTCTCTGTGTGCATGTGTGAGGATACCTAGCAACAAAGGTTTTCACCTCCATTTTTTCAAGGACAGTTTTCTCTCTGACACACGTGGTTTGTGTTTGGGGAGCTGCGTGTGCTGGCATGAATTCATCTGGAGATAATTGACATGAAAACTTTTGTTCTCTGTGTTCTAAAATTCAACTGAACTCATCCTAAAGCAACCTTTTTCTAGCCAGATACATCAGAGAAATTTAAAAACATCCCACTCTTGATTTTGACATTTATCTGTAATCTTTTGTTATTTTGCGGCATCAAAAATACCATTAATGTTAATGGCTACAATGGTCATTACATCCACTGTGCTTCCTTTCTGCCCAGGGAGGCAAGAACATTTTTTTATCCAATAGAAGTATGTTAAAGTACATAGTTGAAGTGGATTTTAATATATACCTTAAATATCTCCATAGTATAAAATATTTACAGAAGAAATCTAGGAATGTTTTAATCATAAAGATTCAAATAGTAGCATCAAGCACCAGTGAACAAACTTTCAATTGAAAATAAGTTTGGAGCAGAAATGAAAACATTTACCAGGGCACTGATGTCCCTGGTAGTTGACTATTTGAACAGACAATTACAAGTAGAATATTTTAAAAGGAAAAAGAACATCTTAATGGCATTCTCTGAAAGGCTTGGACTTGCATTTCTCACCAGACAATGTACTTTGAATCTGTGGGACTCTTGTTTGGGTTGGTGAAAGTGTCATAAATCTTTCACATGAGGAGGGATGATGGCCTGCCTTTCAAAGACATCTTGGTTATTGGGCTAAAACCTAAAGGAAAATTGGTTTGATCCAACTGTATCCTTACTCCTTCCAGGATCCTTTTGAAATATGAGCAAATTTACTGTTGGATACTATAGAATCTAACAATTGGAAGAAAATTTATGGAGTGGAATTTTCTCTATGGAATCTAAATCATCTAAGTCAAGATATCTTTGGAAACTGAAGTTGCACACGTTCCCCCCGTGCTGAGCAGTGCGTTAGTGCTCCTAGTCTCAGCCTTCCTCAGTACACGCTAACTCTGTTTATCTCGGCCCAGCCCCTGGAGATGCAGAGACACCCTAGTCACAGAAAACACTTATGTATTGAAAACATCAATTAAACAATATTGTTCTCTTCTCCAAATAAAATTGTCCCAATTACATCATTTTTTTCTGATTTATTGTATCTTATATCCTTTTGATCATTTTCCTGATCCCTTTTTATCATCTACCATTTCTATCAACCTCTTCAACTCTAGCAATCCAAACTGGGCTACAATGACCCACAACATGTAGAGCTGCCAAGGGCAAAATGATCGATTACCCTTGGCTTCTGCTTGCCGTGTAGCAGTGGGCCTCCGAGTGGGGGCCCCAACCGGCAGCATCAGCATCTCCTGGGAACGTTAAAAATGCAGAGTCTCAGGCCTCACCCCAGACCTACTGACTCAGGAACTCGGAGTGTGAGGCCCTACAACCTTTTAACAAGCGCTCCAGATGATTCTGATGCATGTTTGAGTTTGAGGACCATGCCATATAGCTCTGACTGAGACCTAACGTCATACCAACAGCACTAATGATGTTAATATCTCAGCATGACTAGGACCTCTCAGCCTTTTCTGCTGGCTGTGCCAGGCAGTCCTCACCTTGCGCCCTGATAGATGATTCCGTTTGCAGTGTGCTGCCTTGCACCGATTGCTGGGCCACTTGTTGTTTCTGAGGTTATTTTCTAATTCATCAGGCTCAGGTATATATTAAAATCCACTTCAACTATGTACTTTAACATACTTCTATTGGTTAAAAAAATGTTCTCGCCTCCCTGGGCAGAAAGGAAGCACAGTGGATGTAATGACCATTGAACTTCTGCCCCTTCCATTAGGACGATACCACTGTCATCCACCACATGTGCCATGGTGGATGACAGTGAGATGACACATGACATGTGGATGACAGTTTAATTTACAGTTTAATTGACAGCTCAGTGAGAGGGAAAAGGTCCAGTCAGACTTCTTTCTTGGCATCATGGAGGCTAGTCTGTTCCTTGTCCTGTTCATGACCCACCTGTGAACTTTCCAGAATATTCGACAGTCAGATCAGCCATCCAGCCATTCATCGTCCATCCACACCCACCATCTCCTGTATGTGATGTGTGTGCACACTTGCTCACATATATACAACCACACTCCTCTCCCTACTCTCTTGCTGTACAGATGTCCACCTTCCTTCTCCAGTGCCCAGATCAGAAGTCCTCAGTGAGGAAGTCAAGAGAACTAGGGCCTCACTGGAGGTTGATTGAGTGTCTGACCTTCAGGCTAGTTCTGTGATGTCCTAGAGGCAAGGCTGGGCGAGCCCAAGTCAGGGCAAAAACACTTACGTGATTCTTACTGAGCGTGCAGTTCCCAGGATGCAGGTTGGCTGACATCACACTCCATCCTTACAGTAACTTCACGACCCTGTGGTTTACAGTCCAGAAGGGTCAGGAAATAAGAGCAGTAGTCAGATTTTCAGCAGGGGGACCAACTTGAGGGTAGAACCAAGCTGCATTTATTGAAGTTAGGACAGTTAGTATAGAAGGATGCTGTTTTCATGGGCACTCTTCATCCTTTCAAATCACCAAATTGATTTGGTCACTTTACTTTAGGAATGTTTGGAGCTGTGAGAACATAAGCTATTTTAAATACGCAAAAATGCTTATTATTAAAGCCAACCTCTTTTTGTAAATTCAGGATCCTGTATAAGAAGCAGCAAATCCAGCAATAAAGGAAACAGAGGACCTTTTCCCCATCTGAATAGGCTTTGGGACAGAGGTGGCCCCTCTCAGCCCGATGACCAAATATTTCTCAGATGTGAGTATATTTTCACTTGAGAATTTGGGATGACTTCAAGTGAAAACCAGATATTTCTGAAACATCTGGATCCAGAGGTTATGACCAAAGTAACCAAAAAGACTGGTCTTGCTGCCCCGAGTGCTAACCCAGGAGCCACGGCTAGAAGCAAGTGGACAGGCCCAGAGGACCTTGCTCCCTCCGAATGCTCTCATCCCACACGAAGTGGATCACAGGGACAGGGCTTCCACTCCCACCCTCCCACCCCCAGCGCACTGGACACAAACACACCGTGCACAGGGTGGAAAGCAGATCTGGTCCAGGCTTCGGAGCAGGCTGATTCAGGCCGCTCTCGTTCAAGTCTCCCCACTGCAGAAGGTCATGCTTTTAGACCTGTTGACAAATCCTGAGAGTTTGTTCTACACAGTATATTTTGAAGCTTATTTCACTCTTTCAGTCTTACTGTTAGCGGGAAGTTTCTTCCACTTTTCAGGCTTTGTTTTACATCTAGTTACAGTTGGCTCTCATTGACTTATTCCAGGAGGCCCCACTGGCTTGAAAACCTAGCCTCTTCGGGGACCCACCTCTACCTGCAGACCTGGCAGAGTGATGTGTCTTGAATAAGCAACGTTGACACTAGAGGCCGTTTCTACTGGAGTGAAAACAGGTTTATAATTGTAAAAGGAAAAGACATTAAACCAATAGTTACGTGGTCTCATTAATAAAGTGACAAGGAACACAGGCTCTGGACATAGACTACTGGGCTCACGTCCCCTCTCACTTCCTGTCGCTGGGTTTGGGGCACGTTCCTCAGCATCTGGTCTGGTTCTATATAGTGAGCATGACACAAGAACCCACCTTGCAGTGCTGGGTGAGATACGATATATGAAGGGTTTAATATAGTTTAAGGTAGGCACATATCTACTTGGACGTGACTTTTCATCAGTGTTATTATTACTACAGTCATGCATTGCTTAAAGACAGGGATATGTTCTGAGAAATGTGTCGTTAGGTGATTTCATTGTGCGAACATCATAGAGTGCACTTACACAAACCTAGATGGTGTAGCCTACTATACGCCTAGGCTATATGGTACTATTCTTATGGGACCACTGTCGTATGTGCAGTCTGTTGTTGACTAAAAGATCGTTATGTGGTGCATGACTGTACTACTGCTAATATGATTTCCACTATTTAGTGAGCTAGGTAAAAGCTTTACATATATTATCTGATATAATCTTTTCAGTAATGCTATGAGGCATGTATTGATAGTCTCCATTACAAGTAAGGAAACTGATGCACAGAGAGGTTCAGTGATTTGCCTAAAATCACACAGCCTTTGTGTCGTCACTGTGCTAAGCACTGTGAATACTTAGAAACAAGCAGCACCTGCTAAGAAATGCTCAAATTAGCAAAGAGTGGCCTGCGCATGAAAGTCAAATGACTGAAGGTAGCCTAGGCTCAGTGTTGGAGGAGTGACATAGACACACCGCAGACACTCAGAGTCCTGAACAGTGTGCTCTGGAGTGTAGACAGGCTTCTGAAGGCAGTGGGATGCTGATGGGTCTCAAGGGGCAGGCTGGACCTAGATAAGTATAAAGAAGGCAAAAGACTTCTCTGGGAGTGATAACCGTGGTGGATTCAAAGGAGTAAAGTGGAAATGACTCAGGGCTGACTATACAGAATGTTTTTAATTACATTTAATTTAGGGGCCAAGTCTTTAAAAAATTTCTGAAAACTCCATTGAAATGAACTTCAGCATAATCACTAAAAGCCCACATTTAGGTGCTTTGTAAACTTTGTAAATATAAGATTTTAAAAAACGTATTCATGTTGCATTTGTATAGACGTGTATTTGCATGAATAAAAAAATTTAGAAACATTTATTTTTTTTAAATCAGCTAATTTATGTGCAGACTTTTCAAACATAAAACATAGCACAGATTTTTAAATTTTAAATGGATCCTTTACATGTCTTAGTAGTCATAGAGTCCACGTTCTCAAGCTGGAAAGGACTTTGCAAGCACCTCACTTCCCTGACAAGGAAGCCCAGGCCCAGCAGGCTGTGACCTTCCCAAGGTCATTGGCTTAGAAGCAGCAGACCCAGAACACAAACCCAGAACTGTCATTCCTTATGCAGAACTTCATTCTGGGGCAGATTTTCATTGACAAGGAAAAGCCAGAAATGTGAAAAGCCTTGTCTAGTGTTCCCTCCTGAGATTGAATAATTTGCTGTTACTACTGACTAGCCAGCCCTGGTCTACTGGTTAAAATACAGCACTCACCACCGCAGCCCGGGTTTGTTTCCCAGTCAGGGAACCACACCACCCATCTGTCAATTGTCATACTGTGGCGGCTGTGTGTTGCTGTGATGCTGAAAGCTCTGCCACCAGGATTTCAAATATCAGCAGGGTCAGGTTTCAGCAGAGCTTCCAGACTAAGACAGACTAGGAAGAAGGACCTGGCCACCCACTTCTGAGAAAATTAGCCATGAAAACCCTAAAACTGTGTGAATAGCAGAGAAGTGTTGTCTGATACAGCTCCAGAAGATGAGGGGATGGCACAAAAAAGACCAGTCAGAGTTCCACTCTGCACAGGGTCACTAGGAGTCAGAAATTGACTTGATGGCATTAACAACAAACTGACTATTAGAAATTATAATGATAATTTCAATAATAATTATTGCTATAAGGACTAACACATTCTGAGCACTTACTCTGTTCTAGGCACCATTCTAAGGGCTTTATGTGTATTGACTTATTCTTCACGTCCTCAAAGGTAGGAGTTGAAAGCATAAGTTCTATCCTTAGAAAGGGGAGTATTTATACATGCAAATTGAGAGCAAGTCCTATGACCCTTCTCCTTCGGTGTCCCTAATCCTGTACTTTACACATCCTGGAGCTTAACACGGTTCTGGGCCAAAATTCTCCAACAATTTATTGGCTTAATAAGCAATGTTACATTTCAGAAGTCATTACATTTTCAATACAGATTGTATGATGTTTGCATGCCCAAAATATCAGTACAAAATTTGACAGATACACTGGTCGCTGTGATTCTTTGTCGCACCAGGGCTGGCGAGCTTTAAAGAGGGATATGCAAAGGTCCAGAACCTGTTTCTGTGCTGCCAGACATTAGAAGTGTGCTTTTCTAGCCTTGTGAGAAGGGGCAGGGAGATCCCACGTGTGGCAGGGTGACAAGTGTGCGGAAATAATGACGACACAACTATTATTAACAGTGGCAGCAAATAGCAAAATTTATGGGGTGATTGTGTTCTAGGTACTGTACTAGGCACTTTACATAAATTAGCTCTTTCAATCTTTACAGTGACCCAGTGACCCGAAGCACTTTTATTATCTCCATTTTACAGGTGAGGAAATGAAGGACTGAGAGATGAAGTAACGTGCCCAAGATCTTCCCCCTGTTAGGTGGCGGGTCTGTCCAACGCCACAACGACCCTCTTTGCCACTAGACACTCTTCCTTCCTGTCTGTCTTGAGGATTAACCTGGGTATCTGTCCTTGACAGGCCTGTCCACACGACACGGAAGGCTATTGCTGCAAGATAGGGAATCTCAGAATTTCTTTGTTGTAACACTTCTAAATACAAAACTATCTTCTACCACACGCTGGAGGGAGGTTCCTCGCCTCTGCTTGAACACCTGAACACAAGCTAAGTGAACTGCACTAAATGTGCAGAGCAGAGGATGGCTCCACCCCTACTTCCTATTGCTCTGCTGGGCCAGCCAGGCCCTGGTCCTTTAAATATGAGATTATTTCAAGAGTCTTAACAATTTTTTAACAGGAAGCATGGAAGACATTTGAAATTACAGAATTACAGATAACCTGAAGAAACTCTCAAAATAAGCTAACCAGTAAAAACCGGATTTTTTTTGTAAAGCAGAACAGTTGATTTCTTAGTTCAACTGAGGGAAAAAGCAGAGATTCACTATTTTCCAGTGTGCCAAGTTTACAAGCTTTTGTAGAAGATGGTTTATACCTTATATTTGATAAAAGATGTCACCGAAACCGATGAAGTTTGGTGGTCCATTTCAGTGCAGCAATCAGCTGACTCATAGAACTTGAGACCCCAGAATAATAATCCTCACTGCAACTAATGTCTAGTAAAAGTGTACTTCAGTGGTGTGTGTGTGTGTGTGTGTGTGTGTGTACACGCGTTAGTGCAGACATATGATCCACGTATTCTCATTTAGGTTTTGGCTATGAAAACCTATTGAGGACATACAAAATCAAGCTTGCTTTTTCTGCAATAGATATGAAATGAAATAGTGGGAATAGGACAAAACTGAAGAGATCAAGAATGCATACTGTTTTCCCAAACATGTTTGTGTATACTTTTAAAAGCACACAATTCAATAATTAGTGAATAACTAAAATAATAATTGACATTGACACAAATTGACAATAATTGACATAAAAAATAATTGACATTATTTTTAATGTCAATCTTTCCTGTCAACGTTATATATTTTGGATTGTATAATTTTAGTTGGTAAATATTTAGTATAGAACTATCCAATCTAAATGGTTACTTATTTTAAAAGCTTTATCAGCTATATTTTCTATCTATTTTTATCATCTATGAAAACTCTGGAGCAGGGCTGTCTGGTGGAACTTTCCGTGATGATGGAAATGTTCTGTGTGGGTGCTAGCCAGCACGGTACCTGCTGGCCGATGCGGCTGTTGAGCATTTGAACTGTGGCTAGTGAGACTGAGGAGCTGAATTTTTAATTTTACTTAATGTCAATCAATTTAAATTAAATTTATAAAACCGTATGCGGCTAGTAGCTACTGTATTGGGCAGTGCATATCTAGACATATGCTAAATTTCTCATGGAGACGACTACAAGAAAGATTATTTTCAAAATAACTACAGGTGTTATTTTTAGAAATCAAGTTTCCCCTCTCAGTTCTCTTTACTATTCCCCCAGCTTTAAATTACACACTGCACCCCATTTTAAGAAAATCTAACGTGTGGAGATTTTAAATTGATGAAACTAAATCATTAGGAATGGTTATCACTTTGGATAAAAATTTTACTGCAAAAGATTCACAATGGTTTTTTAAAAATAACATAATTTTTTCTCCTGCCTTTAAAATTTAATTCATTCCTCCTTTGACTAATTAGTCAAAGGGTACAAAGTTTCAGTTACACAAAATAAGTCCTAGAGATCTACCGTGCAGCATAGAGCCTATAGTTAACGATACCGTATTATATACCTATGAATTTGCTAAGGGCATAGATCTTAAGTGTTTAATAATAATAATAATAATAATAATAATAATAATAATAAGAGAGTGGTGATGGATTGGTTTATGGCATAGATTGTGTTGACAGTTTCATGGGTACTTATCTCCAAACTCATCAAGCTGTATACATTATGTACAGCTTTTTCTGTGTCAATCATACTTCAATAAAATGGTTTAAAAAATAAGAGAATAAATAAAATGTATCAGACTAATTCTAATAAGGTTTAAAGAACATAAAATATGTATATAATTCATTCATATGTGAATTATCCCCTCCTGCCCTGCCCCACAAGGTTGGCAGGGCAGGAGGCATGGGAGAGATTGAAGATGGATTTTAGAGTTGTTAACTGTGGCTTCAAAGGCAACAAACTGGTCCTTTTTCATGTGGCTAGGTTAGAATTAGAAACAGTGCTTCTGGTCGTGAAATATCTGTGTTCCAGGACTGGTGGGTGAGCTGGGGCCAGAGTGGCAGGACCTAAATAAAAGTGGGGTAGTTGGGTTCTACCTGCCAGGGGGGAGCAGACACTTGAGCTGGGGAAAGAATGACCCTCATCACGAATACAGTCACCTGCAGTTTCGCTTGCCAGATCACCTGCAAGGAGGAATACATTTTCTTGATTCTAATTAAATACTTTCATCTTTGAAATTGTGCATTTCCTATATTGCCCTCCCCCTCCCATTGATTTTTGGGAGATAGAAGGAGGAAAATGCAAGGTAATTTACAGTAGTCTTCTTTCTATATAATTTTTCATATATCGCTTTCCCTAGGGAATTTAATTCACTTTAATCTGAGCAGGTGATGTCAGCGTGAGGTTCACACAGTATGATCCCCAGCCCCTTGGATGACAGTAAACACCTGACCCCGAGCTGTGACTGTGTGTGATCCAGGGGGCTGTTTTCACATGAATGCTCACCACTGACTGATTATGTGAAGATTCTGTAATTAACTTCCATATCGCCTCTTAAACAATTATTGTGACACTTTGAAACCTAATCTTTAAAATGTCTAATACTGAAAATATATTAAATTCTTTCCTTAATGTCCTCAAGGTTTCAACTGTGGATTAAAATCTGCTTCATGTGATTCACATAATAATGAATGCACCTTATTTTAACTTTTTAAATGGCACATATTGCACTATGCTGAAACTCTGTTGAGCTGAAAATGTACGGTTTTCTAGTTCATGCTGTCATACCTTAGTTAAAAACAAAACAGTTGTCTCTGAGGCTCTGGTCACTTTATATGTGGTATGGATGACAAATAAATTTTGCTTCCTAACAAGACTGTGCGTTTCTTAATGTTGAATAGATACATGTGTTGAGTGATTTCTGTTTATCTGAATGTGCCCTTTAGAAACAGGAGATCACCTGTCTCTAGGATGCGGAGGTTGACTCTGTAGGTGTCCGTTTCAGAAAAACAAAACCTTGAAAAGGTAACAAAATTTCATTTAATTACATTTCTCCAGAATCTTGATTAGACTGATTTTTGCATAGACGAAACAACTTAAAAATGTACAAGATCTGAAACAAAGACTGTGTGGATTGAGCCATAGATTAAGTAGCAAATAAATAAAATTTATGTGTATCCCCAAAAATGAATTCTGATTTTGCCTTTGAAGATTTAGCTTGTTTTAGGAATATTTCTATGGCAGATGTGTGTTGCACTCTTTTCTGGGCTGGGGAGAGCCCGTGAAGTCCGCCTCTCATGGTGAGCCCAGGGCCCGCCTGTGGGATCTGGGAGGGAAGGTCGCCAGCCCACTTGTCTCTGCCTGCCACTGTGGCCTGTACTAGGGACATGATTTCAGCAGAAGCACAGCCCAGGGAGGGTGGGTGTGGAGAAAGACCAAACCCAACACACCTCTCTTGTGGGTCGGAATTTGCTGCCTCTCTTCTACCAACCAGTGGTCGTGCACAGACTAATTCTGTGCCAGCAGCTCCCAGTGGTGTTCCTCTGCCAGCTCTCCTGCCTGGAGGGCAGGGTACTGAGTCAGAAGAAAGAAGGCAGACATTGGGTTCAAACGTGGGCTGAGATGGGTATGCGGGCCAGAGCTGCCTCCTCACACATCACTGATTTTGTCGTGACCTGAAAGTGTTAGAGTCAGATTTTAGAGCAGCTAGTCCACACCTCCCTCCTCTTGCTGACGAGGAAAGGCTGCAGGGGATGGGAAAGGAGCAGGAGCGGGATCCTCCTCTCCTGAGTCTGGCTTCAGCACTCCCTTTCTCTCTGTGAATCTCGGGGGACACAAAGGCATGCCCTGGGAAGAGGCTCTTTCTGCCAGTGGTTAGTCATATCCCTTCCTGCAGGGGGTTCAGGGCCTTGCCCTTCCTGCAGGCGCTTCTAGGGTGGCCACGTGGGCCCAGCCCCACCTCAGAGAAGGTAAGACTGTCTCCCAGCAAAGGGGTAGGGGAAAAAAGAAAGTAGAGAAGTCTACCTATCTCTGTTTTAAAACATTTTGCACAAGTTTAGGGTAGAATTATTAGGGTGGTTGTAAAACTATGCAAAATGAAGGTGGCTGTGACCTCATGAAGGGTCTCCCTCATGCTGCCATCAACCAGAGACAGGAGCATGGCCTCTCCCAACACAGACCTTGAGCCTGACAGTGTGCTCCTCCTCCCAGGGGTACCCGTGTCCTTTGAGCTTTTAGATTGAGGATTAAGCTAGGTTAGGTAATACCCTGGATCCCGGGTTGGATTTAGAGAATGGTCACCCAGAATACTTCCTAAAGCCAGGGACATGGGGTCAGTTTTACTGAGAATGGTTCCCAGTGGGCCAGGCCCCTGGGGCTGATAGCAGCTCACAGAGCCACAAAGGAGTGCAAACAGACACACCACAGACAGCTGAGTCAGCCCTCTCCACTTCCCCAGCCTTGTGATCTCGTGGCTGTACGTGGACAGGACCACCCTCCCAGCTCACCTCCTCTGTCGCGCACGTGGACACTGAGCTCTGGGTCAGAATCATGTCACCAGATCTGCTTGGTGCCATACCATCTCATCCCTTCTTGCAGTTGGACCACAGCCCAGATCCACCCCCAACCCGATCCGGTGCTTTTCTTTTAGACCATCCTGGGTAGAAGTCATGTCCTCGAGCTTGTTGCAAGGAAACCACTGGGGCCAGTTGTCCTGTGCTAACTAGAGTAGTTGGTTGGTGCCTGCAGGTGGAGAGACCTGTCGAATCCTGGAGCTCTCACTTTCTGTCTGTGTCACCTCAGGTAAGTCCTTCCATTTCTCAAAGCCTGAATGTCCTCATCTGTAAGATGCTGCTGACAAGATCATGGATATACAGCTGCATCTAGCATGGGCTCAAGAAGCGGAGCTATTGTTATTATTGTGAATGAAAATTCTCCTGAGTGTCAGCATGAGCAAGTATTCCCTAACCTAAAAAAGTCAGATATTATTCCCTAAAGAGGTAACAAAGCCTACAGAGGTGAAGGGATTTATCTAAAATCATAGCTCGAGGAAAAGGAGTGGGGTTGGCACATCTCTCACTTTGCAGTATGAGGCTCTTTGTCTGAGACTGTTCTAGAGTGATAGGGATGTGGTAATTTAGCAGATTTCAGCCAGACTCTTTTGTAACACTAAAGTACTAGTTCATTACTGACACTTCAGAAAATTCAGAAAAGCCCAAAGGAGGATACATAAATCTATAATTCCTCTACCCATTGAGAACCACTTGAAGTGGTAATGTATTTTCTTCCATTATTTATGATGCTTCTCTAAAACCCCAGATCATACTGTTAAAGTGATGATAGCGAACACTTACAGACCAGGCGACATGTATAGCTCCATTCTTTTCTGCAGAGAGCTCCCCGCTCCCTGTCCACGGCTACCTTCCCCTCGCTCCAAACAGGATTCTCTCCTCCCATGGCCCACTCAGGCAGAGTCTTACACAAAGGCATTCTGATAGTTTCCTAAAAGTTTTGGCTACTAGTTTTGAAGAGTCACAAACAAATTATGAGTAAGAAGTCTCTCTCTTACAACTCCTTCTTCTTTCTGCCACCTAGACGCAAACAGAAAGAAAGTTACCTACAGAAGCTTATAGTCTCTTAAGGAAACCTGTTATTGCTATCAAGGCTCCCCACACCTTTCACCACTCAGATCAGTCAAGTCAACTCACCCTGTGTTGTCATTGTCGCCAGAGGACATTAAAGAGGAATCCGTAACTCTGCCAAAGAATAACAAACATACACAAAAAGTAAAGTCAGAGATTTTGGAAGACCATCAGGTTCTTTTTCCTGACAGAATGTGGACACAACAAGTAAAATCACGAGGAAACATGACAGGAATCAAAGAATCCATTTCAGTGTACAGCACTGGGAGCTCTGAAACAGCTTCTGGGCTGTGTGTGTGTGTGTGTGTGTGTGTGTGTGTGTGTCCACTAGAAAGAGAAAGAAGGAAGCAAGGGAGACATAGCATTCATGACTAAACCTGCTTTCTTCTTCCCCATTGTGTCTACCACTCATGCACTCTGGAATCAATTTGGGAAATGTGAGAGAGATCTGAGAGTGTAGGGATGGGGAGGTGGATCCAAGTCATAGCTAATAAAGGGATACAGGAATAAAGAGAGAAAACACCAGAACAATGAACATTCCAATGTCAAGGGCTAGTCCCTGGTCGCCATTTGGTAGGAAAGAAACAAGTAGGAAAGTCAAAGATGGCCAAATGTTGTTTAAAAGGTTTTCTGACCTGAGTGTAGAGCATGTGTTAACAATGATTTTCTTTTTCTTTTTCTCTGAAGTCATTTCAGAAAACATACCTGGTTATATTATCCAAAATCAAGACTTCTCACCCCCTAACCACTGGCTTGGGTAATTTTTTCTCTATATAACTTTTTCCTCATCTACAAAATAAGACACATGCAAAATGCACTTTGCATCTGTCAACTTCATCAAATCATGCTAATATTCAGCATTTCACAAATATTATTGGTTTTTAGACCGCCTGCACTCTTCACCAAATGTCATGCCATAAAATTCTATATGTGACAATAATATAAACTAATATACATTTTAAATTTCAAATACACTTAAAGGTTCTCATCAAAGTAATACACACCAATAATTTCCAGAGAAATCATGGGTTCCTATCAAGATGACAAATAGTACAGCATGCTGCATCCTCCTCCTCAAACTACAGAAGTCGAATGGAAGTATGGATTCCAAGAAATAACAACATTGACAAGCCCTGGGAAATGACAGAGGCCTGCAGGCTATCTCTTAAGTGGGATGAGGGGCAGTGGTGGCAGCCTTGAGGGGCTCAGTGGGAGGAAAAATTTTAAGTTCTGTTCTTGCTTCTCCCCTGAGCTGCTTGGAGACAATCACCACCTTTCTCAGTAGAAACCAGTAGCAACTACCCAGGTGTAGTTGGGATAAAATTAGGGTAGCATTAGGCTGGTTGATAAAAACAGGGAAGGGCTGAAGAGCAATCCTTGGTCCATCACTCCTCCACCTCCTCCATCTCCAAAGGCCCAGGTGACAACCTAGGCACAGTGCCTCTTCGAATGCTGCTTTGCCCAGGAGCTTAAAGGTGACATACCCTGAGCAGAGAAGTTGACTGGTCACAGTGTGTCATGGTTCCTGAGACTCTCTGCCCCCAGGCTCATCACCTCCCCTCATCTTAATCTTACTGAGAAAAATACACCTTAGAGCCAGCCCTGATGGTCTAGTGGTTAAAGTTTGGCACTCACCACTTCGGTGCCCTGGGGTCACTTCCCAGTCACAGAACCACACCGCCCATCTGTCAGCTGCCATGCTGTGGTGGCAGCTCACATAGAAGAACTAGAACAACTTACGACTAAGATATATAACCATGTACTGGGGCTTTGGGGAGGAAAAAAGAAAGAGGAAGATTGGCAACAGATGTTAGCTCAGGGCGAATCTTTCCCTGCAAAAAAAAAAAGAAAAACACATCCTGAGGTCCTAGCTTCCAATGAAGGTGACTATATAATACCTCACCCAAGCCAGGACACTTGCAAAAGTGACAAGAACGCGCTATTAATAATATGTTGAGATAACAGCCACAGACTGAGATTGTCCTGAGAAAACCTTCAGCCCTTCCCTAATAGAAGATGCCAGACACAGTAGCAAATAGCCACAACGAATGTAAGCTTACAAGTCAAAATAATTAAATATCTAAGGAGCAAGACTACTGAAAAAGAAATACAGTCATGCGTCATCTAATGACCAGGACACGTTCTGAGAAAAATGTGTCATTAAGCGATTTCATTGTTGTGCAACCATCATAGAGTGTACTTACACAAGCCTAGATGGTATAGCCTGCTACAAACCTAGGTCATATGGTACTAATCTTATGGGACCACCGCCATATGTGCAGTCCGTCATTGACTGAAACATCCTTATGTGGCGCATGACTGTACAACAAACTTAACATACCATCATGTTAGAACATACTGACCAGGATTTTAAAACAAGCACGAAATACACTTAAAGATACAGGGAAGAAGTTAGAAACATGATATGAAAATGATAAATAAGGAAAAAACCCTAGAGGAAATCTTAAGTGTAAAAGTATAATTGTTGAAATAAAGAATTAATTCATGAGATAAATAGTAGTGGGGATACATGTGAAAAGCAAATTAGTTAGGGTTGGGTGATCACATTGAGAACTCTCCCAGAAAATGGTAGGAAAGCATATATAAGTGAAAGAACATACAAAAGAAAAGCCAAGTGATGTGGAGGATAAAAACAGATATCTAACATTGGATTATAGACATCTAAGAATAAATGAAAAAAGAAAACGGAAAAGAGAAAATGTTTAAAAAAATGATAAGGATAAATTTACCAGAATTAAAGAAAGAACATCACAGAAACAGTAGTTCATTTAACAAACATTTAAATGGTATTTACTAAGTGTCGAGCATTGTCCTGATGCATCACAAATATTACTTTATTTTTTATTTTTATTTTTTTAATTATTTGTTAAAATTTTTCTTTAATTGGTCCTCATTACAACCCTTGAGGTAGTTGGTATTATTATCCCATTTTAAGAACGAGGACATTGAAGCATAGACAGGTTAAAGACCTTGCCCAAAGTGAATATTTAAGTTCCTGAACTGGGATTTGAACAAGTGTGCACACTTAACCACTGTGCTTGTCTTTGACTTTATAGGCATGCCTTCATGTCACCTTAAGTCAAATTTTTAGGTACTGTTGAAAAATGCTAATGAAGCCAAAAAAATATTGCAATCTAAATCTACAATCAGCCATTTTCTTGGCTCAAAGTACAAGCAATCATTAGGCATGTATAAATTGGAGATTTGATATCCAGTCTTTAGGTTAGCCATAGCTAAATACAAAACCACTCCTCAGCTGTCTGTCTAAAATAATAAAATTTCACATACTCTGATGAACTGTCTCAAAATCCTTAGCATTTTGAGCCGTTATAAATGTATACATGGCACATGGAAAAGTAAGAGAAATCCAAGACCACTAAACCCTTAGAAGAGGCTGATCTCCCATTGACAGGAAAATAGGAATTTCCCTAAATCTCAATAGTGAAAGGTGGAAGTAGCTACAGTATAAATATGCCTTATTCCTAACAATGATAAAGCTCTCAATATACAAAACTGAAAGTTAACAGTTATTTGCCTTTTGTCAATCAGACATCATTCCAAATGTCATCATCTCAAAGAGATCTTTCCTGACCCTCAACCAGAAGTAGGCCCCCACTCACTCCCTATCACGTGTTTACTTTTCACCACGACTTCTCACTACTGCTTTTTCATTTACTAATTTGTCTTCAGTCTTTTACACTTCTTCTGCCCCAATGTAGACTTTAAGTGAACAAAGACCTTGTCTCTGCTTTTTAATCTATATCATTAGCACCTCTATTAATGCCAGGCGCACAGTAGGTGCTCAATATATTTTCTTTCTTTCTCTCTCTCTCTCCCTCCCTCTCTCTCTCTTTCTTTCCTTTCTTTCTTTCTCTCTCTCTCTCTCTGTCTCTTTCTCTCTCTCCCCTCTCTCTCTTTTCCTTCTTTCTGTCTTTCCTTTCTTTCTTTCCATTTTTTGTTTATTGCAGTAACATTGGTTTATAACATTGTATAAATTTCAGGTGTACATCATTATACTTCTGTTTCTGCATGGATTACATCATGTTCTCATGTTCACCACCCAAATACTAATTACAATCCATCACCACACACATGTGCCTAATTGTCCCTTTCACCCTCCTCCCTACCCCCGTCCCCTCTAGTAACCACCAATCCTATCTTTGTCTCTATGTGTCTGTTTGTTGTTGTTATTATCTACTACTTAATGAGTGAGATCAGATGGTATTTGAGCTTCTCCCTCTAACTTATTTCACTTTGCATAATACCCTCAATGTCCATCCATGTTGTCACAAACGGCTGGATTTCATCGTTTCTTATGGCTGAGTAGTAGTCCATTGTGTATATATACCACATCTTCTTTATCCATTCGTCCCTTGATGGGCACTTAGGTTGCTTCCAAGTCTTGGCTATTGTGAATAACGCTGCAATGAACACAGGGTTGCATGTATCTTTATGAATTGGTGTTTTCAAGTTCTTTGGATAAATACCCAGCAGTGGAATAGCTGGATCATATGGTAGTTCTATCCTTAATTTTTTGAGGCATCTCCATACTGTTTTATAGTGGCTGCACCAGTTTGCACTCCCACCAGCAGTGTATGAGAATTCCCTTCTCTCCACATCCTCTCCAACACATGTTGTTTTCTGTCTTGTTAATTATAGCCATTCTGACGGGCGTGGGGTGATATCTCATTGTAGTTTTGATTTGCATTTCCCTGATAGTTAATGATGTTGAACATCTTCTCATGTGCCTGTTGGCCATCTGTATATCTTCTTTGGAGAAATGTCTGTTCAGGTCTTTTGCCCATTTTTTAATTGGGTTGGTAGTTTTTTTGTTGTTGAGATGCATGAGTTCTTTATATATTTTGGAGATTAACCCCTTATCAGATGTATGGTTTGCAAATATCTTCTCCCAATTGTTAGGTTGTCTTTTCATTTTGTTGATGGTTTCGTTTGCTGTGCAGAAGCTTTTTAGTTTGATGTAGTCCCATTTGTTTATTTTTTTCTATTGTTTCTCTTGCCCTGTCAGACATGGTGCTTGAAAATATGTTGCTAAGACCAATGTCGAAAAGCATACTGCCTACGTTTTCTTCTAGAAGTTTCATAGTTTCAGGTCTTACATTCAAGTCTTTAATCCATTTTGAGTTAATTTTTGTGTATGGTGTAAGGTGATGGTCTACTTTCATTTTTTTGCATGTGGCTGTCCAGTTTTCCCAACACCATGTGTTGAAGAGACTTTCCGTTCTCCATTGTATGTTGTTGGCTCCTTTGTCGAAGATTAGCTGTCCATGTGTGGGTTTATTTCTGGGCTTTCGATTCTATTCCATTGATCTGTGTGTCTGTTTTTGTGCCAGCACCATGCTGTTTTGGTTACTATAGCTTTGTAGTATATTTTGAAATCAGGGAGTGTGATACCTCCAGCTTTGTTCTTTCTTCTCAGGAATCCTTTAGCTATTCGGGGTCTCTTGTTGTTCCATATAAATTTTAGGATTCTTTGTTCTATTTCTATGAAAAATATTGTTGGAACTTTGATAGCGATTGCATTGAATCTATACATTGCTTTAGGAAGTATGGACATCTTAACTATGTTAATTCTTCCAATCCAAGAGCATGGAATATCTTTCCATTTCTTTGTGTCTTCTTCAGTTTCTTTCAGCAATGTTTTATAGTTTTCAGTGTACAGATCTTTCACCTCTTTGGGTAAGTCTATTTTATTCTTTTTGTTGCAATTATAAATGGGATTGTATTCTTAATTTCTCTTTCTGCTACTTCGTTGTTAGTGTATAGAAATGCAATCGACTTTCGTATGCTGATTTTGTATCCTGCAACTTTACCATATTTGTTTATTACTTCTACAAGTTTTTTTGTGGATTCTTTAGGGTTTTCTATATATAAAATCATGTCATCTGCAAATAGTGACAGTTTCACTTCTTCCTTTCCAATTTGGATTCGTTTTATTTCTTTTTCTTGCCTGATTGCTCTGGCTAGGACTTCCAATACTATGTTAAATAGGAGTAGTGAGAGTGGGCATCCTTGTCTGGTTCCTGTTCTTAAAGGGATAGCTTTCAGTTTTCACCATTGAGGATGATATTAGCTGTGGCTTTGTCATACATGGCCTTTATTATGTTGAGGTACTTTCCTTCTATACCCATTTTATTCAGAGTTTTTTTAATCACAAATGGATGCTGTATCTTGTCAAATGCTTTCTCTGCATCTATTGAGATGATCATGTGATTTTTATTCTTCATTTTATTAATGTGGTGTATCACGTTGATTGATTTGCAAATGTTGAACCATCCCTGCATACCTGGAATAAATCCCACCTGATCATGGTGTATAATCTTTTTAATGTATTGTTGTATGCGATTTGCTAGTATTTTGTTGAGGATTTTTACATCGATGTTCATCAGTGATATTGGCCTGTAATTTTCTTTTTTTGTGTTGTCCTTGTCTGGTTTTGGTATCAGGGTAATGTCGGCTTCATAGAATGAGCTAGGGAGCTTCCCCCCCGCCCCCTCAGTTTTTTGGAAGAGTTTGAGAAGGATAGGTATTAAGTCTTCTTTGAATGTTTGGTAGAATTCACCAGGGAAGCCGTCTGGTCCTGGACTTTTACTTTTGGGGAGATTTTTGATTACTGTTTCAATCTCCTTACTGGTGATTGGTCTATTCAAATTCTCTATTTCTTCTTGATCCAGTTTTGGAAGGTTGTATGATTCTAAGAATTTATCCATTTCTTCCAGATTGTCCAATTTGTTGGCATATAGCTTTTCATAGTATTTTCTTATAGTCTTTTGTATTTCTGAGATGCCCATTGTAATTTCTCCTCTTTCATTTCTGATTTTACTTATTTGAGCCTTCTCTCTTTTTTTATTGGTGAGTCTAGCTAAAGGTTTGTCAATTTTGTTCATCTTTTCAAAGAACCAGCTCTTGGTTTTATTAATTTTTTCTATTGTTTTTTTAGTCTCTATTTCATTTATTTCTGCTCTGATTTTTATTATTTCCCTTCTTCTACTGATTTGGGGCTTTGTTTGTTCTTCTTTTTCCAGTTCCTTTAGGTGCATTGTTAGATTGTTTATTTGAGATTTTTCTTGTTTGTTGAGATCGGCCTGTATTGCTATAAACTTCCCTCTTAGAACCACTTTTGCTGTATCCCATAAATTCTGGCCTGTCGTATTTTCATTTTCATTTGTCTCCAGGTATTTTTTGATTTCTCCTTCGATTTCTTCATTGACACAATCATTGTTCAGTAGCATTTTGTTTAATCTCCACATATTTGTGGCTTTTCTGATTTTCTTCCTATAGTTGATTTCTAGTTTCATACCATTGTGGTCAGAAAAGATGCTTGGTATTATTTCAATCTTCTTAAATTTATGGAGACTTGTTTTTTGGCCTAATATGTGATCAATCCTGGAGAATGTTCCATGTGCATTTGAAAAGAACGTGTATTCTTCGGTTTTTGGATGGAATGTTCTGTATATATCTACTAGGTCCATCTGTTCTAGTGTGTCATTTAAGGCCAGTGTTTCCTTATTGATCTTCTGTTTGGATGATCTATCCGTTGGTGTAAGTGGAGTGTTAACGTCCCCTACTATTATTGTGTTACTGTCTATTTCTATTTTTATGTCTGTTAATAATTGCTTTATATATTTAGGTGCTCCTATGTTGGGTGCATAGATATGTACAAGTGTTATATCCTCTTGTTGGATTGTTCCCTTGATCATTATGTAATGTCCTTCTTTGTCTCTTTTTACAGTTTTTGTTTTAAAGTCTCTTTTGTCTGATATGAGTATTGCTACCCCAGTTTTCTTTTCATTGCCATTTGCATGGAGTACCTTTTTCCATCCCTTCACTTTCAGTTTGTGAGTGTCTTTAGGTCTGAAGTGTGTCTCTTGTATGCAGCATATTTATGGGTCTTGTTTTTTTATCCAATCAGCCACCCTATGCCTTTTAATTGGACCATTTAGTCCATTGGCATTTAAAGTAGCTATTGATATGGGGCCGGCCCAGTGGCTCAAGCGGTTAAGTGCGCACGCTCCGCTGCAGTGGCTCAGGGTTCACCAGTTCGGATCCCGGGCACGTACCGACGCACCGCTTGGCAAGCCATGCTGTGGCGGCATCCCATATAAAGTGGAGGAAGATGGGCATGGATGTTAGCCCAGGGCCAGTCTTCCTCAGCAAAAAAAGAGGAGGATTGGGAGATGTTAGCGCAGGGTTGATCTTCCTCACAGAAAAAAAACAAATAAAGTAGCTATTGATAAGTATGTACTTACTGTCATTTTTTTAACTTTTTTTCTCGGTATTTTAGTAGTCCTTCTCTGTTCCTTTCTTCTTCTCTTGCTCTCTTCCCTTGTGGTTTGATAGCTTTCTTTAGTATTATGTTTGGGTTCCTTTCTCTTAGTTTTTTGTGTATTTATTATAGGTTTCTGGTTTGTGATTACCATGGGGTCCATATACAGTAACCTATGTATATAGGAATCTATATTAAGTTGATGGTCTCTTTAGTTTGACCTCTGTCTGCAAGCTCTACTCTTTAACTCCCCTCCTCCCACATTTTATGTTTTTGATATCATATCTAACCTCTTTTTTGTGCATTTGTATCCATTACCCTCTTATCATGGAAATAGATAATTTTTCCATTTGTGGTCTTCTCTTTTCCCCTTAAATAAGTCCCCTTGGCATTTCTTGTAGTGCTGGTTTCTTGGTGACAAACTCCCTTAATTTTTGCTTGTCTGGGAAACTTTTTAACTCTCCTTCCATTTTGAATGATAACCTTGCCGAGTAGAGTATTCTTGGCTGTAGGTTTTTTCCTTTTAGCACTTTAAATATATCATGCCACTCTCTTCTAGCCGGTAAGGTTTCTGCTGAGAAGTCAGCTGATACCCTTATGGGGTTTCCTTTGTATGTAACTTGTCTTTCTCTTGCTGCTTTTAGGATTCTTTCTTTATCTTTAATTCTGGACATTTTAATTATGATGTGTCTTGGTATTGGCCTCTTTGGGTTTATCTTGTTTAGTGCTCTCTGTGCTTCCTGTACCTGGATGTCTGTTTCCTTCCTTAGGTTAGGGAACTTTTCATCTATTATTTCTTCAATTAGATTCTCTGCCCCTTTGTCTCACCCTTCTCCTTCTGGGACACCTATAACACGGATGTTAGTGCACTTGATGTTGTCCCAGAGGTCCCTTAGACTGTCCTCACTCTTTTTCACTCTTTTTAATTCTTTTTTCTTTTACCTGTTCAGCTTGGGTGATTTCTTCTAGTCTTTCGTCAAGCTCGCAGATCTGTCCTTCTGTATCCTCTACTCTGCTTTTGAGTTCCTCTAGTGAATTTTTCATTTCTGGTATTGTATTCTTCATTTCTGATTGGTTCTTTTTTATATCTTCCATTTCTTTGTTGACATTCTCACTGAGTTCATCCATTCTTCTCCCAAGATCAGTGAGCATCCTTAACACTCTTTGTTTGAACTCTCTGTTGGGTAGGATGCTCATTTCTGTTTCACTTAGTTCCTTTTCTGGGGTTTTGTCCAGTTCCCTTACTTGGAACGTATTTCTTTGCCTCCTCATTTTGCCTCTTTCCCTGTGCTTGTGTCTATGTATTAGGTAGGTCAGCTACGTCTCCTGCTCTTGGAGAGGTGACCTTATATACGTAATGCCTTATGAGGCCCTGTAGTGTGCTTCCCTCAGTTCTGAATGTTCCAGGAGTGACCCCTATGTGGGCTACGTGTGTCCTTCCGTTGTGGCGTGGTTGCTCTCCCTGTAGCTGCCCAGGGAGGCTGAGCTATGCCCCTGGCCAGCTGTTGTAATGCTCAGCTTCTTGTAGTTGTTGTGGGCCCTTCAGTCTCTTTATCGGGTGTGGGGAGCCCCAGCACAGTTGGCTGCAAGTTCTAATAGCACATTTGTGATGCAGTATTTCTTTTAAGTGAGTAGGCCCCCAGTGTGACAAGTTGTTAGGCTCAGGGGCTTACAATTGCTATAAGCCTCCAGCTTTTAGGTCTCTTGTCAGCTCTCTGAGGATTGTAGCTGGATGGGCCTGGCCTCAGGCATGGGAGCACCCAATTGTTTCAGGCTTTGGAAGGTGGGGCAAATCCCCTATATGGGTCTTTGAGAAGCACAGGTCTTCTGCAGCTGACAAGTCCCGCCACCCACAGGTCCACACACAGTCAACACAGTCCTGCCCCGTGTGCACGCCCCAACCTCCTGAAATGGACCCAGTTTCTCCAAGGTGGGAGTCTCACACACTCCACCACCGCCCCACACTCTCCACCTGCTCCTTGCGCACCCCCTGCCCCACTGAAGTGGGCCCAGTCGCCAGGCTGCAGAGAATCCAGTCACCAATATATGCAGGCCCAGAAGTTGCCCAAGGGCTTGTTGTTGGGTGGGGCCAGTCCCTAGGGTGAGCTGCCTGCCCTGGCTGAGCTGAATTAAATCGGTGCTCTAGTGGGTGGGGCAGGCCCTGGGCCAGCAGGCCCCAGGGAGAACTCCAATAGCGTCTGCCAGTGTCTGTGTTCAGCACGCCCACACCAGGCCACAACAATGGCTGCCGCCAATGTCCCAGTCCATGGAGAGGTCTCACCTCTCACCGAGATGCACTCAGAGCCTATCAGGCGAGTCTCTTTTCACCAAAGTACTGTGCACCTTTCTTTCTGGTGATTTTAGGTTGCTTTTTGAAACGTGTGAATTTGTGCATGGGCCCTTTAAGAGCCGGTTTTCACTTCTTTGTCAATCAGCTTTTCTGGGGGTACTCCCCAATGTTTTAGTAGCAAGTAAAGTCAGATATTATGCCACTCATCTTGATTGTGCTGGGTCCACAAAATGCCCCCAGCGGGGGCGTTCCCCTGGCTCAGGGCCCCACTCCTCCGGGGAGGGCTGTGTATCTTTGGGCTGCTCCTGGGCGGCCGTGCAGCGCTGTGGCTTGCGAAGGTGGCATTTTTCCTCTCCAGAAGGGAGTTTCTGCCTCTTCCACCTCAATTAGGACTGTCGTTTGTTGCAGGAGTTCCCCTTATCCAGTTTTCAGTTCTCTCTCAGGGGTAATTTTTCCACGAGTAGTTGTAAATTGGCTGTGTCCGTGGGAGGAGGTGAGTTCAGAGTCTGCCTATGCCGCCATCTTGACTTCTCTCCAATATATTCTTGTTAAATGAATTAATAATTAATTTTCTGATAGATTCACTACAGATTTCCCCTAAAATATGTTGCCCGAGTTACACTTAAAATATTAATTTATTTAAAACTTAGACTGGTAACATTTTAGAAACATTTAAACAGAGGAAACTCTATCTGTAAGATTCTTAGATTGGAAATAAGACTAAAAAATGACCCAGAAATGAGTTGAATTAAGTAAAACTTGTTATTCTACAGAAAATCCTAAGTCAAAAAACCATCTGGCACTGCACAATTTTGTCCTCAGATTTGTTTTAATTTCTTCTGTTGATACCATGGGAGTCAAAGTCTCCAGCTAAGTATAATGAAACCCAGCAGAAGTATAGAACTTTTTCTTCTTGCTGTAACATATAATTTCTAAATAGTTACCTGAGAATCATCTAGTTGTAAAAGATTGACTAATGCTCTACTTGAAAACCTCTTGCTTGGTAAGCAACATAAAAATATGCTAATCCTTCACAAAAAAGCATGATCACCATCAAGAGAAAAGAAAACTTCATACTGTGCTTCCACCCTCAGTCTGCACGTCAGAAGATGTCACACACTGACCCAAGAATCCACAAAAAATGAATGAGAATAGTCGGCTGCATGAGTAACTGACTATAGATGATCTGTAAATGCACGATGGATGGAACCAAAGTACCGTTCAAATCTTCCCAAGGAACCAGGGGGTCTTCTGGTCTCAATAGGGAGACAAAAAATTATGCCAAATCATCTGTGATCTAACTAATGGTAACATGCAGGTTCTAATGTCATGAAAGGGAGCAGAGCCTATACGGAGTTAAGAGAACTTCCAAAGATTTCATGTTGGGCAGCATACCATGAGCTCCAACCAGGCTGACAGAGGTTTCCTGGACCACTTGCAAGGTGAACCCCAACAGGAAGAAAGGGCTCAGAACGTCCTTGAGATCACTCAGCTGCCTTTATCCTGACTATCCTCATCAACAAAACTTGACTGGGTTTTCTAAGAAGATATTTATTCTGGGAAGAGAATGTGCCAACCAACTATCACAAGCATTCTGTCCTCTTCCACCTACACATCAGATTAAAATTAATAAACTGGGATTCTAACATGTGAATTAATATGAGTTAATGTGCCTGGAAAATGTGAACATGTAAAGCTGAGTAGCAGATGCCCAATACATAGTGTCTATCAAATATAACTGCCAAGCCAATTTGTTTCATCAACCAATCAACCTGTGTCTAATCCTCTCTACCATTACTCAACCATTACTCAACCACAATAGAGAAATGAATCATGAAACAACTGTGTTAAATTTAATAGAGGAGGCACTTGATCTGAAAGTGGTATTCAAATCTCTTATGTTTCCTTAAAAAAAGCATTAAATTATTTGCTATCATCTCATATGAAAGATTTTACAATATTTTAAGAGTTTGCATTTAAATGTCTTTAGAAAGAGTCATAAGAATAGTCATACACTGGGGCCAGCCCAGTGGCGCAAGCGGTTAAGGGTGCATGCTCCACTGTGGCGGCCCGGGGGTTCGCTGGTTCAGATCTCAGGCACGCACCGATGCACCGCTTGTCAAGCCACGCTGTGGCGATGTCCCATATAAAGTAGAGGAAGATGGGCATGGATGTTAGCCCAGGGCCAGTCTTCCTCAGCAAAAAAAGAGGAGGATTGGCAGATGTTAGCTCAGGGCTGATCTTCCTCACACACACACACACACACACACAAAAAGAATAGTCATACACTAAGTAAGAAAATGAACGCTAAAATTTTAGAACAAGTAGACATTTTAACTTCATAACTTACTTTTTATTAACTGAATCATCTCTCTCCCATTTCAAAAGTATCTAAAAATAGGTTTTAGACATTGTATTAGGTCATCCTGGTGACAACTGAAATGTTTGGAGATTCCATTTTTCCATCATTTCAATATATCTGGCTTTTAAATGTTTTTTTGCACCAAAAAGTTTTCTTCAATGGGCTTTTGGACATCACATATGCTTAATAAGCAACAAGTCTGCAAATGATCTACAGATAAATGTCACAGGAAATGCTTTCTACAAGACATGTCTCAATGAACACACCAGCATTTGCTCTTGTGGCATCCTTGGGTCACATAAAATATATTAATAAGCCAACATTTCCCAAAGTGCATATAATAGAACACTAGCTTGAGGAGATATTAACAGGATTTAACAATAATAATAGCACTTATGTGCTAGGTACTATTCTAAATGCTTTACATATAACAATTCATTTAATTTTCACAGTAACCCCATGGGGTATATAGTATTATTATCCCCATTTTATAGATGAGAGAAACGGGCTACAGAGAGGGTGAGTAACTTGCCCATTGTCACCAGCCTGAAATGGTAGAGCTGAGATCTGAATCCATCTGTTAATGAATCCATGCTCTTAGCCACAACACTTTCCTAACTCTCCAAATGTTCAATAAATTTGAGAAATTATCGATTGCAAACATTGTTTTTCTTGCTGCAGGACTTGTATGCTAATAAGAATTGTGATTATCCGAGAAAGACCAGATTATGCAAAGATTCCTGAACTTATTTGACCACAGAAACCTCTTTCTCACAGTGGAAATATGTGAGGAGCACACTTTAGAAACACTCTATTAAATGGTTTTTCTTTATTCTACCCTACAAACCAATTTTGGACTCTGATCAATAGCTTAGAACTCTAAGCACAGTCAGATATTTGTCATTCTTGCTGCGTGTTAGGAAAGAAGAGCTAGAATTGGGGTCATCAAACCCATTGGCCTGGGCTGAGGGTCCATGAAAGGATTCCCAGTTCTAGATGGGTGTCCTAATGCCCATGAAGCACGGCTCATAGAAGTCCCTGCAGGCCTTAAGAGAAAAGATTTCTTCAAAAAGAAAGACCTCTATATGTATCAGCTGCTTTGCAACAGGAAGACTACCAGGATTGACTGTGCAGAATACACTAAAATAAATCACATGAGGAAAAAATGCGAAAAAATATTTGGATGACCAAAAAGGTAAGAATTTGAGTGTCTGACACAGGTAGCCTATTGAATGATTACTGGATTTTCCAGATGGCTTCTGAGCAAGAGAACTGGCAGATATACAAATTACCCCTGAGATCCAGATGACAGCCCAGGACTGATAAGAATGTTGCTTGGGGCACCAATCTACAAATGGGGTACAAGACGTCCCTAGATGTTACCTGAACTCCTTTCAGGGAGAGTAGTATATGAAGCCTGAAAGAACACCTTGATAAACTGTTTGGGGACATAGATCTGACTCCTCCATGGGACATGAATAAGCAGGTAGATAAACTGCCTTCCAAGGAAAGTGGGTTTTGCAAACTGACCTAAACTAATTTGGTCATGCCCAATTCTTAGATGCGTTTTGGTAGGAGGAGCCACAGGAGAAATTTGGGGTAGTTGAAGGGTAGCTACACGTTTAAATCATGCTACCAGGTTATAACGAAGGCAGGTCTCAGACCAAATCTGCCACACATACAGACATTCATTTAACAAAACATTCAGTAGTAAGCAGGCACAACAATTTGTAGGCTCCTGTAAACTCTCTGTCCTTTTAGATGCTCCAAACGTCACCTTACATGAAAGGCTCATTCCTAATAGATTCCCCATATTACAGAGGCTGCAATCTTCCTAAACCAATGGCTGGAGACAGGATAGGATAGAGCCTCTGGTGTCGTCCCTAAGGATATATACACTACAAGCCTCACTCATTAGGTTCCTATATCCTGTTGATGCAAGAGTGGGCTGTCTCTAAAATATTTTAGCCAATTCCACAGGTCTTGAATATTCCTACAATCCAACATCCATGATGCTGATTTGTAAGCCAGTAATCTCACTAATAAAAATTCACTTGTGACCTTCACTGTGGGAATTAACAATGTTTCAGGTGTTGATCAAGACGGGACAACAGAAGCCCTTGGAGTGGCCTTCTCTGGAAAATGGCTTCCTGAGTCAAACAGTAGCTCACCACCCCTGAACAGAGCAACCAGCCAACCCTTAGAGGAGAAGCTTAAGATGACCATGACTGGCACATGCATATTATTACCGGCACACTGCCTAAGCTGCGGTATTTTTAAGGAAATTACAGGCATAAAACAAGGTCTTTAAATTGTGAGTTTGACAGTTTCATTTGCATACAGTTTACATTTATTATGAAAGAAGGTACACATGTATTCCCTATTCCATTAGCCAAGGCTGAGAATTGTTTAAAATTCAGTAAATTTGAGTCTTATCACTTATCTATTACTTCTGCAACGTCTGAACCACAGACCTAAAACATTCATTTTTAATCTCTGCATGGTATTACCATTGTCTTGTTGTTGAATTTAATCTACAATCAATCTAAGAAAAGGAAAAGCACATATGAATTTTATATTCAAAGTGTTTAAAACATATATGATATCCCCAACTTAGAAACAAAGTCACACATAGAACTTATTAGGGATGGATCAGCATTTCTAAAGTCTTGAATCCAAAAACTTACGGTATCTACAATACTGTGCAATTTTACCAATCCTGTGAGGTACGCATTCTAAACTTGCCCTCAGTATTTTATTTTAGTTCAAGAAAGAGAGGAAAATATTTTTTGAATGTTCAATAAAATTCAAGTTTAGCTCAAGTATAGGACACTTTAAAGATTGTCCACTTGCTACACAGGACCCAGAAAGTGAAACAAAACCCGTTTCAAACCAATTTTACATCATCATAGTGATTCATGATATTTCCACCCTGAAATATTCTGTAGAATAAATCAAAGGAATAGGAAAGCAAAGAGATGTGCCTCTCAACATTTCACAGAGCAGATGTATGTCATGCAAGAAAACTGGAGTCACTGGAGACAGTGTCACTGGAGAATAAGACGACAATGCCAAGTACATTGTCAAGTTAATCAGTAGTGACATCGCATCTGCACTGAGCCAGCCAGAAAATGTGCCACAAGCACCTAAACTCTGGGCAAAGAGAGAAAAGTGAAAACGAATAGAAAAATACTTTAAAAAAAAAAAAACAGATCAATTTAGGCATAAATGTTGATTTTGAGTTTGGGGCTTGGGGCCCAAAAACCACCTGTAAATTCCCTACTTTCAAGGGATACAGCTCATGTGCTGTGGAAGCAGGAATCCCAAAGCTCTGAGGCCACCGCCTTCTGTTCCAGAGAGGGGGCCCCGAGAGCCAGGGCAGGCCAAGGCAGAGCCAGATTTCTTGGGGGTCCCCCCTTCGCTGCAAGCCTCAGATCCACTTACCTGCAGACAAGGCTGCTTTCATTGAGGTGCTGGGGCTTGGCTCAGAAGGGGCTGGGGCAGAGGGGCGAATGGGTGGTGGGGTGGAGGGGCAGAGGGGCAGTGGGGTGCAGGACTCGGATATCTGACTCACGTACAACTTTTCCTAAGTGGGAGAGAACTTAACTTGAGACCCTGGTAGTAGTTTTTTCTCCTGCTGCCTTTCAGGATGCCTTTTCCTTGTTTTCATCCGTATTTATTTATTTATTTACTTAATTTTTTCCTGAGGAAGATTGTCCCTGAGCTAACATCCATGCCAGTCTTCCTCTATTTTGTATGTGGGATGCTGCCACAGCATGGCTTGATGAGCAGTGTGTAGGTCGGCACCCAGGATCTGAACCCATGAGCCCTGGGCTGGCGAAGTGGAGAGGGTGAACCCAACCACTACGCCACCAGGCTGGCACCTCATTCTTTCTTATTTTTACATTTCCCAAAACCAAACCTGTTAAGTCAAATCTTGGCCCAATTCCCAGCATGCAACAAGGTTACTGCTACTTGGCCCTACATCCGCCTAGCTGTCCCCCATGCCCGGAGGGTGACAGGGCTTGGGAGGTCCCTGAGAGGGGACAGGAACGTTAATTAATGCTCCCCACAGCTGAGCACAAGGCCAACTTTCCTGTCTATGGGCCCCAAAAACCCCCATGCTGCCCCTTCTGAAGGTTACATCAAGCTTTTGGCTTTTCCTGTGGATTGAAGAGAATGACCAGAGGGCTGAATGTTTTCTAGCTAATATTAAATTTGACTAAAATAGGCAAGTTAATACAAGACTCAAGAAAAAAACATTTCGTTTACTCAAGTTATGATTTCACAGGATTGAGAGGAAGCAATCAAATATTAGTTGTAAATCAAAAATACACCCATATTCCTGGTACAGTATATCTGAAAGGTGGAAACGAATGCTAAACAAATGAAAACAAATATGGAAAGAAAGTTTTAAAAACGTAGATGAAGCATTAGAAATTTCTGTTGGGAAATTACAATATAAAAATTACCACAAAAAGAGGAATAAATAAAGACAGATCAGTTTGACACTCTGTGTTGGTACCTGTTCTGATGTTGAGTAAATGGTCACAGTTGAAGATGTCACCGGCACCGGTCAGATCGGTGCGGTGTGGTCGCAGGTTCTTGGTCCACAGACAGAAAAGAATTTGAGAGGGACACACAGCAGAAGTTTTGACAGAGGAGGATTTATTAGCAAAGCGAAAGTACACCCCCAAAGGGAGGGGCAGGTGGGCTCGAGGGAGCAACTGCACCAAAGTTGTGGTGGTCGGTGGCTACGGAAGATGGGGTCCCAGGGGTGGGTGAGGGTCTTGGAAGGTGGAGCAACTGGGGCACTGTCTCCAGGAGGGGGAGCTTTTTTCCTTACATAGGCATCTCCAGAACTGTCATGGTGGTGATCTCCCATAAGCAGGGTCAAAACCACAATGAAACCACCATGTGGAGCAGAAAGAAGGGCCATTGGCCCCCTCTGCAACTTCAAGGTAGATTTTCAGAAGGAGATGATGCCTGAGCTTGGGCTTGAAGGACAGTAAATAATTAGCCAGGAGAAAAAAAGTGGTGAGGAAATTCCAGACAGAAAAAAACATAATGAACAAACACACGGAAGCACTGAACAGCATAGGGATTTCAGTGGAAACTAAACATTTATCTATTACTACAGTAACAAATACAGAGCAGAGAGTACCAGACGCTGCCAAAATAGAGAGCCCTATACACCATATTAAGAAGTGCAGACTTTATTTAGTAGGCAATGGAGGGCCACTGAAGGATTTTAAGTAGGGGTATTTCATGATGATTTTTTTGCAGGCAGGTTGTCTAGCAGTAGAGAGGGGAAAGAATTTAAGAGGGGCAACGCTGAAGGATTAGAGATCAAGTAGGAGGCTACTGCACAGCTTAGGGCAGAGATGTTGAGAGCCTGCAAACCCCAGTGTAGTAGTGAGAACTGAGAGGAGACACAGACTTGGGAGAAAGCAAACAAGATCAGCAAAAACTTGTGATTGACTAGTTATGTGGCGGATGAAGGGGGGAAATGGCTCCCATGTTTCTTCCTTGGATGACTGGGTGCTAGTTATTGATACTGGAAATAAAGAGGAAGAACAGGTTGGTGGTAGAGGAAGATAATGGGTTAAGTTTTGAAGACTTTAGGTTTGGGGCACTTGTGGGAAAACAAGGTTGGGAAGCAATTGAGTTTATGAGTCTGCAGCTCAGAGAAGTTAGCACTGATAACCAACCACTTGAGTGGATAACTCAGTAGAAAGAAAACAGCAGCTGCCCATGGGTAAAACCTTGGGTTTTCCTGAAATTCAAGAAAAGCTTGATGTTTTTTGGAATAAGATCATTTTTAAGCAAAAACAATTATGCGGGAAAATGTAAAACAAGTCTCATAATATCAAAATATTGAAAACTACCTAAGTGTCGAAGAAAAATAGAATGGTTAAGTTAATATGGTATATCCACCTCAGAGAATATCAGTTATTTTAAATGATGTGTAGGAAGAGTTTACATAAACATGTTTATGATTAAATGTTAAGAGTTTTTTTACTTTTATTTTTAAAACTATGTGTTATGTAAACAATGTAACAATATGCATAGTGAAGTGAGGAAAGACATACATATATATTAAAAGTAATTTTTTCAAATTATTCAAAATTGTTTCTATAATATTTTTATAATGGAGAAACAACTGTTCAAAACACATTTCCCCACAATGAGATAACACCTCACACACAGCAGGATGGCTATAATCAAAAAGACAGATAATAACAAGTGCTGACAAATACAGGAGAAACTGGAACCCTCATACTTTGCTAGTGGGGCTGTAAAATGGTGCAGCCAATTTGGGAAAGTTTGGCAGTTCTTCAAAGGGTTAAACATAGAGTTACTATACGACCAGCAATTCCTTGGTATATACCCAAGAAAAATGAAAACATACGTCCACACAAAGACTTGTACACGAATGTTCATGGCAATATCATTGATAACTACCAAAAAGCAGAAAAAAACCAAATGTCGATCAAACTGATGAATAAGGTTATTTAAAATGTGGGCTATTCATACAATGTAATATTATTCGGCAATAAAGGGAATGAAGTATGTCACTTAATGACCAGGATACGTTCTGAGAAATGTGTCATTAGGTGATTTCGTCGTTGTGCGAACATCATAAAGTGTACTTACACAAACCTAGATGGTACAGCCTACTACACACCTAGGCTATTTGGTACTAATCTTATGAGACCACCATTTGTATATGTTATCCATATCTGACTGAAACATCGTTATGGTGGGCATGATTGTATTGAAATACGCTACAAGTTAGATGAACCTTGAAAACATCATGCTAAGTAAAAGAAACCATGCATAAAAGACCACAAACTGTAGGATTCCATTTATATGAAATGTCCAGAATAAGCATATCTATAGAGACAGAAAGACTAGTGGTTGCCTATACCTGCAGTAGCCAACCCTGGAAGTCGAGCAGTTAGGATTCAGAGCTCTCACCACTGAGGCCTAGGTTCCCGGTCAGAGAACCACACCACCGTCTGTTGGTTGTCATCCTGTGGCGGCTGCGTGTTGCTGTGATGCTGAAAGTGATGCCACAGGTATTTCAAATACCAGCAGGTCACCCAGGGTGGACAGCTTTCAGCAGTGCTTCCCGTCTAAGACTAGGAAGAAGGACCTGGCCACCCACTTCTGAAAAAATTGGCCATGAAATCCCTGTGAATAGCAGCAGAGCACTGTCTGATATAGCGCTGGAAAGTGAGTGATGGAGCGAAAAGAACGGGCAGGGATCCGCTCTGCTGTACACATGGTCACCAGGAGTTGCAATGGCACTAACAACAAAATAAAGGCCTGGGGTGGAGAGTGGAGGGGAGGGAGGAGAATTACAGCAAACTAGAAATAAGTACGAGGTTTCTTTTTGGGGTAATGAAAAAGTCCTAAAATTAGGTAGTGACCATGGCTGTGGAACTCTGTAAACATACTAAATCCATTGAACTGTATGCTTTAAAAGGGTGAATTGTGTGGTATATGAATTATATCTCAATAAAGCTTTCTTAAAAACCCTCATTTCCCGCCACCCCCAAGGGAGACAAACACAGCTACAGATTCTGATCTAACACCAGGTCTGATCAGAGCAGATGTATCAAATGCAGGATGAAAGCAGCAGCCTCTGACGTTCTGCCTGGTGCCCAGCCTGCCCTCCGGTGTCACCAGGCCCCGGGAGACAGAGTCCTGGAGTCTGCGGGGCATGTAGCCTTGTCTCCAGCCTCTACCCCGGGCTCCCACACACCTGTCCTGCTGGCCTCACCGTGGGCACCAGGGAGCTTCGTGGGAGATCAGCTCTTCTGGAAGCAAGTCCTGACCGGGCTGTGTGCGTCCTCCAAGTTCTGGATATGGGTCCTGCAGAGAGAGTTTGGGACACTTACCCCTCAGGCTCGGGGGCAGGGGCAGAAGCTGAGGGCTTGAGGTCTCACTGTCTGTCTGACCAGGCCTGAAGCCTCTCGGGGCTGGGTGAGGCTGGTCCCCAAGGCCGTGTGGCAGCTGCAGCAGGGCCGCAGACCGAGTCCTCAATTCTGGTCCTGCGGAAAGCGCCTTTCTTGTTCATTCCCTGTCTCGTCACAGCTCTATTGGACAGGTATTAATAGATTTCCAGGAAGAGTGAAATCGGGGCCTTAGGTCCCGCCACTCGCCGAAGCCTCGACACCTCGTGGCGGTTCAACAAACAGCAGTCCTTCTTACTGCCTTATTTCACTATCTTTGTGGAGTTTCAGCACAGAGGGGCTCCAAACTTCAGGGCCCAGCCCCGGAGCAGGCCTCGGAGCCCCTTCCGAGGCCTGGAAGCGCGAGGGCCCTCGAGGACTCTGAGGCCGCTCCGAGCAGGTCTGACAGGGCCTGCGCCCTGTGGGAAAAGCCCCTCAGGCTGCGCAGGCTGAAGAGACCCTCAGGCATCCAGAAGGCCGGCCTGACCCTGATCTAGGAGGTTATGTGCCCAACTCTTGCCTCGGGGAAGCGATGGAGGGGGAACTCGGTTTCCTCGGATGAAGGCCGCTGAATCGCCTCCAGGGGGCCAGAGAGGGCGTCCATCTGGCCCCACCCCCGGCATCGGCCCCGCCCCCAGGACACGCTGGGCAGGGCCTCGCTCCGGAGACCCCTCCTGTGGTTCATTCACTCTCCCAAATGGTTATTGAGTACCAACCACGTCTTGAACCCCGGATGCTGGGGACAGGGCCGGCCGTGTGTGGGATAGACAGAGTCCCCGTCCTCAGGAGAGACAGATAACCAAGCCAAAAGTACAATACAGTGTGAAAACTGCTGGGATGGAGAAAGCAAGGGACAAGGAAAGTCTCGCGGAGAAACACTTCTCTCAGAATAAAAGGAAGGAAAGAAGGGGTGGGATATGTCTCATTGAAGGTTTGTTGATGAAAAGGTCCCATTTGATGGCTCCTGGTTCCTCTGTGAGGTGCGGGCTCCAGCCCATCAGCTGGGGAACAAAAGGTTGAGGAAAGCAGAGAACATGTGAAATGGTCTTCAGTAGGATGCGAGAGGGTTGACTAAGAAAACTATGATGTAAACGCCACAAGACAGGAAGCTTCCTATTTTGGGTTCACAAGGGCTAAGTACAGTACTTAGCACACGGAAGGTGCTTAATATGAATGGAATGAATAAGTAGTCAATGAATAAATGATTTTCACGTGGTGTTGGAGCAGATCACTAGTTTGACCATGAGTTCCTGGTAGCACCAGTATCCTCATGTGTGTGATTTTATCCAATAAGGCTGAATCACTTACTAGAGGGCAAATCTGGACGAGACAGAGTTGGGATTTTGCCAGGTGGGAATGATGAAAAGGAAATGGGGTGGGGGTGTTTGGGATGTCATTTAAGTGATGGACCTTGGAATCAACCAGAGACAGAGAAAATGAAGACAGAAGAGGTTGCTAATGGTTAGAAAGTAGGTGGAAAGGTTGATGGATCGAAGATCCTGACAAAGTTGAAGAATTAGCATATTGAGGGCATGGGCTGGAAGGACTGGAGGTTGAGGTCAAAGTGTAGGAAATCAGATTATTTCAGAAGGCAGAGCTGTTCCTGGAAATAAGGTCTAGGACTTTCCGTAGCTGAGATAGAATGGAGCTTAAGAGCTCTGAGATGAGAAAGTCTATTAATTGAAAGTCTAGTTTATCGGATGGTCCAATCACATGGAAGTTAGAATCTCCCAGTCAATTACTAGCCCTCTTGTGTGTGCAAATCCTGACTGCCTCTCCCCCTGTGCGTCTCTGGAAATAAGCCAACACCTGAGAGTCAGGTGTGACTTGCTATGTAACTCCATAAGCCCTTTTAAGACATTACCTCTCTTGGTAAAAAGTTTTGGGGCCAGGGGCAAATGGGGGAAAAAAGTATTGGATTTGGGTCCTTCGGTCCTGGCTTTTTCATCTTTTGCGTTACAGCCTCTCTGAATTTCAAACTGTGAGAATCAAACAAAATGATGGATGTGCAATATTGTTAAATATCTTATTAAGAGCAGATATCATTCATCTTGTTAGCCTGTAAGGTTTGGCTCTCTCTCTAGGAACTGAAGATTGCTTCTCTAGTCCTGAGATCTGAGAGCTAGAGCAGAGGAGCATGGGTCCAGAGCTACATGCCCCTAAGTTGTACACCTCTCTAGGCCTGAGGATAAGTGATGTAAAGGATCCCGTGGTTCCTTTCACTACACCTACATGCTAACCCCCATATCATCTTTGCCTCCTTCTTTTGGTGTATCCAACTCCTTCAATATCTTTTTTCCCCTAGCTTTATTGAGATCTAGACATATAACATTGTATAAGTCTAAGGTGTACAACGTGATGATTCGATGCACATATGTATTGTGAAATGACTGCCACCATAAGGTGAGTTAACACATCTATTACCTCATATAACTACTATTTTTTTGTGGTGAGAACATTTAAGATCTACTCAGCCAATTTCAAGTACATAATACAGTATTGTTAACTATAGTCACCATGCTGTACATTAGATCCCCAGAACTTACTCATCTTATAACTCGAAGTTTGTACCCTTTGACCAACATCTCCCCATTCCCCCAACCCGCAGCCCCTGGCAACCATCATTCCACTTTGTTTTCTATGAGTTCAGCTTTTTTTTAGATTTCACATATAAGTGAGATCATACAGTATTTGTCTTTCTCTGACTGATTTCATTTAGCATAATACTTAAAGGCCCATCCATGTTGTTGCAAATGGCAGGTTTTCCTTCTTTTTACAGCCGAATAATATTTCATTGTATATATATATACTACATATATACACCACAACTTCTTTATCCATTCATCCATCCATGGACACTGAGGTTGTTTCCCTGTCTTCGTTATTGTGAATAACACTGCAGTGAATGTGAGGGGAGATATCTCTTTGAGATGGTGATTTTCAATTCCTTCAGATATGTACCGAGAAGTGGAATTGCTGTATCATATGGTAGTTCTATGTTTAATTTCTTGAGGAACCTTCATACTGGTTTCTATAGTGGCCGCACCAATTTACATTTCCACCAGCAGTGCACAAAGGTTCCCTTTTCTCCACATCCTCGCTAACACTCCTTATCTTTTGTTTTTTTTTTTTTTTGTAATATGACTAACAGGTGTCAGGTGATGTCTCATTGTGATTTTGATTTGCATTTCCCTGCTGATTAGTGATGCTGAGCATCTTTTCATATATTTGTTGACCATTTGTAAGTCTTCTTTGGAAAAATGGCTATTCAGGTCTTCTGCCCATTTTTACTCAGATTATTAGTCTTTTTGCTATTGAGTCATATAAGTGCCTTATACATTTTGAATATAAACCTCTTATCTGATATATATGGTTTGCAAACAATTTCTCCCATTCTGTAGGGTGCCTCTTCATGTTGTGGATTGTATCTTTTGTTGTACAGAAGATTTTCGGTTTGATGTAATCCCACTTGTTTATTTTTGCTTTTGTTGCTTTTGCTTTTGGTGTCATATCCAAGAATTCATTGCCAAGATCAATGTCAAGGAGCTTTTTCCATATGTTTTCTTCCAGTAGTACTATGGTTTCAGGTCTTACATTTAAGTCTTTAATCCATTTTGAGTTAATTTTTGAGTGGTGTAAGATATGGGTCCACCTTCATTCTTTTGCATGTGGATCTCCAGTCTTCTGTTGCTCTTTTTCTAACATCATAAACTGGATGCTTAGCTCATTAATTTTCAGTCTTTATTCCTTTCTAATGCCAGCATCTGAAGAAATAAATTCCCTTCTAAATATCACTTTATCTACTGTGTTGGGGACCCCAAGACCACTCTCGAGTTCAATAATTAGCTTGAAGGACTCACAGAACTCACAAATACTGTTACACTCATGGTTATGGTTTACTACATTGAAAGGATATAGAATACAATCACCATAGGGAAAAGGCTTTTGGGACAGAGTCCAGGAGGTTACCAGGCACAGCTTCCAGTTGTCCTCTTTGTGGAGTTGTGTGGACTACAGGACTTAATTCTCCCAACAATGATGTGTGACATGTAACAAGTACCTCCAACCCAAGGAAGCTCATCCAAACTGGAGTGGATTTTATTGGGGGTCAGATACATAGGCCTGGAGCCCTCAGGTGACTGACCTTAACTACTCAGTCTCTAGTCCCTGCCAGAGGTCAAACTGATACAGCATGACCGAGGGCCTCAGGTGAACAAAAACAGGTGTTTACTATAAATCACATTATTAGCATAAACTACCTGGCATGGCCCAAGGCCCCAGTATACAGATACTGTTATTGGGCAAGATATTACAAGGCTCATTGTTTATCCCCTGGGAGATTTCTTTGGAATGTGCTGAGTTTGAACATCCTAAATCTGCTGAGTTCAACCTTTACTACTCACATTTTATGAGTTAGATTTACAGTTCTTTTAAATTTTATTTCTGATAAATACGTATTTTTACATTTTAAAAATATAAGTATATATTTATACTATATACTAATATACTATAAACTATACTATATACTAATACTACTATACTATGTACTATATACTAGTCTACACCTTGCTTTTTTCACTTTTATTCCATATCTGTAAAAAAAAAAAAAAAAAAGAATTTTTTCATTCCTTTTGATGGCTGCATTTTATTAACCAATTTTCTATTGATAGATGTTAGGTTTTGTTTTTCTTTCAATTTTTTGCTCTTTTAAATAAGACAAATTAATAACCATATATGTAAAATTTTACTCATGTTCTAATATTTGTAAGATATATCGCTAAAAGTAAAATTATTGGATAAAATTGTAAGTTCATCTCTAATACTGATAAATATTGCTTATCAAAATAAACTGTTTTCCATGAAGGTCTCACCAACTTTTAGTTAGAGTCTCCTTCTAGCAATGTACGCGAGTGCCTGCTTCCTCATGCTCTTGCTAAGTCAGTGTATTGTAAAACATATTGATGTTTGTCAATACTATAGGAGTGATATCTTTGTAGCATTACTTTTATTTCACTCATCATGTGTAAGGTTGAGCATCTTCACATGTTTCAGTCACTTTTATTCTTTTTCAATGAACTGTTTGTATATATTTTTTGTCTAGATTTCTGGTGGCTTATTGATCTTTTTCTTATTGATCTGAGGGAGCTTTTTCATACAAGTGATATTAGCCATCCATATGTATGTAAATTGGAAATATTTTTCCCCATTTTTTGTTGACTTTTTTTATTTACATTGGGTTTTGCTACACATTTTTTTTAGGTTTACATGGTTTCACTGATTGGTCTTTTATTTTTTTTTGTTATTTTTTGTTATATTGTACTTTAAAAACCCTTTTCTACTTTAAAGTTATGAAAATGTCCTCTCAGGGTTTCTTTTACTAATTTTATCATTTTATTTTTAAAATGTACATCTTTGATCTGGAATGTGTTTTGATGTAAGATATAAAGTAGAGTTGAACTCATTTTTGTTCCAAATAGCTACCCAGTCATCCCAACACCATCTATTAAACAATCCATCTATTTTTCACCAACTTGAAACATATTGGGTCTATTTATAGACATTCTGTTCTCTTTCAGTTGGTCAGTCTCTCATCATGTGTCAGTACCACACTGGAGTTTTTTTATGGTTGGGGGGATGCAATGAGGAAGGCTGATGTTGACTTCTGCAGGGTGTAAAATTTTGGTTGAGTATAACACACAGGAAAGTGCACAAATCACAAGTATAAAGCTCAATGAGCTTTCACATTGTGAACATACAGTATAGTATATACTTAGTACACATATCCAGCACTCAGATCAAGAAGCAGAGCATTAGCAGAACCTAGAATCCCCCTTCTAGTCACTTCCCTTGTGAGGGTAACCACTATCCTGGACTAATTCTGACTTCTAATAGCGTAATTAGTTGCACCAATTTTAAAATTATGTGTCGAATTATTCAGTATCTGCTCTCACGTCTGGCTTCTTTCACATTACATCTTATTCAACATTATGTTTGCAAACTTCAACTACACTGATGCATATAATAGTTGTAGTTCGGGGCCGGCCCGTGGCTTAGCAGTTAAGTGCGCGCGCTCCGCTACTGGCGGCCCGGGTTCAGATCCTGGGCGTGCACCGATGCACCACTTGTCTGGCCATGCTGAGGCCACGTCCCACATACAGCAACTAGCAGGATGTGCAACTATGACATGTAACTATCTACTGGGGCTTTGGGGAAAAAAAAGGAGGAGGATTGGCAATAGATGTTAGCTCAGAGCCGGTCTTCCTCAGCAAAAAGAAGAGGATTAGCACAGATGTTAGCTCAGGGCTGATCTTCCTCACACACACACAAAAAAAAGTTGTAGTTCATTCAATCTCATTGCTGCAGAGTACTACATTACATAAATATAGCACTTTTAATTTATTCATTCTACTGTTAAGGGACATTTGGGAATTTTCAATTTTTGCTATTATGAATACTGCTTATATGAACATTTTTAATATGTTATTTGGTGAACATGTTCATATTTCTATTGGCTATTAGCTAGGAATGGAATTACTGAGTCATAGGGTATGCATATGCTCAACCTAAGTAGCCAGTTTTCCAAAGTAATTGTACCAGTGTCTGAGAGTTTCCATTGCTCCACATCCCTGTCAGTTCTTGGTATTTATAGCAGAAGCCACTGATGGCCCGCCCATTTCACCTCAAGTCTTCCCATTTCGATGCACACCAGCATCTTAAACTCCCTCAGAGTTTCCCAGGCCACCAGAACCCCTTCGGACTCCACTCAGAACAGGTGAGAACGGTAGGGGAAATTAAAAGGAAGACTGAAAAGAGAAACTTTAAAATTCTAGATTTCTAATCTTTTGCATAAAATAATAGAACTTAAAAATCAACTTAGAAAACTATTCCAAATAGATAAGTACATATCATGATTTAAATACTTGCAGTAAGGCCCTGAGCAGAGATCTCAACCAATGACTAATGAGAGGTCAGCTCCTTTGACCTTTGGATAGTGTAACTCTGAAGCACATCTTCTACACTTGCTCTTGGAGTCCCCCAGCAGGATAAGCTCCAGTTGGCAATACCCTTTTTCTCTTGCCTTGCTTTGCCTTCCTTCTCTTACTTTTCCACTCCCCTACTAGTGGGGTTTTTTGGTGAGGAAGATTAGCCCTGAGCTAACATCCATTGCCAATCCTCCACTTTTTGCTGAGCAAGATTGGCCCTGGGCTAACATCTGTGCCAATCTTCCTCTACTTTATATGGGACGCTGCCACAGCATGGCTTGACAAGCGGTGCGTTGGTCCGCGCCAGGGATCTGAACCTGTGAACCCCGGGCTGCCAAAGCAGAGCACATGAACTTAACAGCTACACCACCGGGCCAGCCCCCTCTACTGGTGTTCTAAGTCATTGTCCCAGGGCCTGCTTCTTGTGGGAATCCCAACTAAGAAAAGCTATTCTTTTTCATTTTGGCCATTGTGGAGGGGAGGTGATAGGGGGAAAAATATGTCTAAAAAGGCTCGTAAGGGGAGAAGGTGATAATGAAAAAAGGGTTGAGAAACATTGGTTTAGATATATGATCCATCTCAAATTTATTTTTGTATATAGTGTAAGGTAGGCTTCTGGTTTCTTTTTTTTTTTTCTTGCATATGTTTATCCAGTTTCAACAGCACCATTTGTTGAAAAGACCTTTTTTCCCCATTGAATTGCCTTAGCACAATTGTCAAAATAATTGACTATAGTCATCCCTGATGGCCTAATGGTTAAAGTTCTACGTACTCCGCTTCGGCAGTCCAGGTTCAGTTCCCAGTCGTGGAACCACACCACTCGCCTGTCAGTAGCCATGCTGTGGCAGCAGCTCACATAGAAGAACTGGAAGGACTTGCCAGTGAAATATACAACTATGTACTGGGGCTTTGGGGAAGGAAAAAAAAAGAGGAAGATGAGCAACAGATGTTAGCTCAGGAGGAATCTTTCCCAACAAAAAATAAAAATAAAAAATAATTGACTATATATATGTGGGTCTCTTTCTGGACTCTATGCTATTCCATTGGTTCCTTTGTTACTATGCCAATACCACACTGTCGTGATTTCTCTAGTTCTATAGTAAGTCTTAAATCAAATAATATAATCCTCTAGCCCTTTTCCTCTTTTTTGAGATTGGTTTGGCTGGTTTTGGTACTCTGCATTTCCATATTAATTTTAGAACCAGCTTGTTGTTTTCTATAAAAAGTACCACTGGGATTTTTATTGGGACTGTGTTCAATCTGTAGATCAATTTGGGGAGACCAACAAACTTGAGTCTTCCAATCCATTAAGATGACATACTTCTTCATTTATACATGCTTGTGTTTTGTATAAATAGTTTTATGTATTTGAAGCTATTGCAAATGGTAATTTTTATTTCATTTCTCAATAGTTTCTTGCTAGCATACAGAAATACAATTGATTTTCTTTTATAATTTGATGAGTCATGCAATTACCTTTCTAGCTGAAATATTGGATTCATAACAATAATAATATTGTTATTTGTGTTATCTATTAATACAAAACAAATCCAAAATACTAATGAACAGCAATATTCACATTGGGTTTGGGGCATTCATCCTTTATATAAAATATTGTTGTAGGAACAACTGCCAATCCACACTAAAGTGATAGGCTGAAGAAAATACTATAGAACATTGTGTTCCTATACTATACAGCAAGGATTATTTTAAACTTTAAGTGTCTTAAGTCCCCATATGAAAGCACTGTAATTCATTTACCTCTTTTTTATGCTACCAGACTTTCTCCACTCTGTCATATTCAATGTTCATCAGCATAATACACCTTATTATATTTATGCATATGTATGTTTATACCAAACAATATGCTTAAGTTACAATATTGCTTAAAGTTTAAAAAAAAGTTATAAAACAAAGAATTTTTATTGAAACATATCATATGATAATGCTCATAATATTTATCATTAAATTTTGCCTTTATGAAAAACCAATATGTATCACGCTTAGATAAGAGTACAAAAGTAGAGTATACATGGAGCTTATGTAGCAACTGTAGTCATTTCTTTATTTTTTCTTTCTTTCTTCTCCCTTTTTTATGCATATCCTTACATACTGGTGCTTTGTTTCCGTAGGAGATATTCTCAAAAGTAGGATTACTGGATCGAAGAATATGTGTGTCTAAGTTAGGAAGCGTAACAATAAAATAAACATCCATGAACCCACGACATCACACAGAGTGAAAACATTCCCAATCCTCTAGAAGCTACTGGAAGTTGCTCTCTGATCCATTCCCCTGGCCTCTCCATAGAGGTGACCGTCATCTGAAGGTTATGTTCATAACCCTCTTGCTTTTCTTTATAGTCTAGAGATAGGTAGAGATTTACCTAAACAATATATTACTTTGTTATTTTTAAGCTTTATAAAAATGAGTATCATGATGAAATCATATTTACCTCGAAGCATATCTTGATCACTAAAAACAATTACCAATTTGCTTCACTAGATGGAGATATGAGGCATAATAATTACAAATCCCTTCAAAAAGGAAAAATAACTCAATATCTTGAGAAAATAATTATTTGTAAAAGAGAAACTCCTTTTTCTTTTAAGATGTCATCTTAAAGGCTATGATCTTCCATGAAATGAATTGTCAGCTCCAGGGAGAAACATTTGTTGGGGACTGACAATGAGTAGTTTACTAGTTAATAACAATTTATCAGTGAACTGAGTACATTCCTTCATTTATTCACCCACTCATTTGTTCATTTTTTCATCCATTGACTAAGCATTTATCAGGCACCTAGTGTGCCCAACATTTGCTAGGCACTGGGGATATAGAAATAAGAACACAATCCCAGTCCTCAAGGAGCTCACAGACTCTGTCAAGAAGAGGAGATAAGTATATAAATTATCAATTAGAATACATTTGGGGAACAACTATATGATGGGTTAACATGAGGTTCAGTGGTGGCCTCAAGAAAGAAATGGCTAGCTCTTATTGAGTAGGAAGAGATGTCTGGGATGAGTTTCAAGGGATGAATAATTCAAGGATGGGAAGAAGACTACAGCAATAGTCCAGACAAAAGGTGGTGAAGGCCTGAACCAAGTGAGTACCTGTGGGGATAGAAAGGAGGAAATAAATGTACAAGATGTGGAGGAGGCAGAACAGGTTGAACTTAATGACCAAATGACTGTGGGGATCAGAGAGGAGGAAGAAATTTCCTAGACAGTTTCAGGGAAGTACCGTGGAAGTCAGGATAAAAATTCAACACGACTGAGAAACTGAAAACAATTTTAATAAAACACCACTACTCATATTTTAAATTGTAAACTGCCTCCCCACCCTTTCCCTCTTCTTGAGATCTCACCCCATTCTCCATTTACTCTGGCGTGTGAACTTGATCTTCCTGCCAAATGAGTCAGTCTCAGATTTGTGCTCACATGTATTAAATTTCCTGTAAAAGTAAGAAACTAGTATGTTACATCTCTTTCTCTCCCTCTCCCTCTCTTTCTTTCTCTTGGTCTCTCTCTCACACACACATACATTACACACACACACACACACACACACACACACAAGTACACACATACAGAGACAAGTATATAGAAAAAAGTATAGTGTCATTTGTAGAAAATTACAAATAAAAAGACATGGAATGACAATTCATACAGCAGAAAAACAATCTTACACTCATAACGAACCCCATGAAACTGCGCATTTTACCCATAAGTATTCTTAAATCCTGGAACGGAATACGGGCCTTACTGCAAGTATTTAAATCATGATATGTACTTATCTATTTGGAATAGTTTTCTAAGTTGATTTTTAAGTTCTATTATTTTATGCAAAAGATTAGAAATCTAGAATTTTAAAGTTTCTCTTTTCAGTCTTCCTTTTAATTTCCACTGTGAACATCACTCTGTTTTCATTTAACATCCGTACGTTGAATTTTATCCATCCCTAACACAGAGAGTATACTAATACATCCTCAATGAGTGTGTGAGACTCAGCGAGAAGCAGACTTGCCATGACTCCATAAATCAGCCCAGACAACTGCTGGAGGCAACTTGAGAGAGTAAGAGAGAGGGAAGAGAAGCTGAAGTCACAGAGAGCACCGTCCAAAGAGGCAGAGTAGATCAAGTGCCAGAAAAAAATTACACTTCAAAAATTCTGACTTGTGTTTGAAACTTTTGTGTTTTTTGACTTGCAAAGTGGTGAAGCAGAAAGAATTTAGATGTGTATATTTGAGTCCCATCCAGGTATTCTCCCAGCCTCCCCATTCATATCTTCATGTATATCCACATCATCTCTGTCTCTACCTATACCCTTATCCACACTCAAATCCACTTCCATATCTTCTCATCTTCCTGCCACCTCATCCTAGCAGTACAAAGAGAGCGGACAGAGGAGCACTGGGAGTAACCACAAGGCAACGCTGGATGATTAGAACAAACTCCACAAGTACAAATTCCATTGACCTTTATAGGACATTTCTGAGAAAATTTATAAAGGGTTCAAGTCAAAATTGTTTAAGATGTAACATAAGCTGGTGGAAGGAGCATAAGAGGTTTATATTAAAGTGTCTTGATTCATAGGGTTCCTCGGAAAAGGAGTTGATTCTAGAGCTGGGGTGGGGAAATCTAACTGAGCCTGGAAAATCTTGTGTCACAAAAGAAGGAAATACTCCAAACAACAACCTCACAATGATGAGGTATGACAAAAAGATACAGGAGCCAACTTAAAGGAGTTCCCAACGGCAAAGTTGAAACAATTTGAGCAACAAAATAAATAATGATAGTGTTGGGTTATAATCCATAGAATAAAATAAATATCTGTGAGTCCATACATATCAATATAAATACATCACAGAATCTCCACTAGGTAAGCATCCCAGTGTTAATTGTTGCACACAAGATCCACTGATAGATACTAAAATCCATGGGTGAAAGGCTGAGGAAAAAGAGGATATTAGCATAGTCTCAATGTATCTCCTCCAAGATATTTATCAATTATGAAGGAAAAATAGTAAAACGACAGTGGAAAGACCTGACAGATACCATCTTAACGAAGTGATCAAAGTTACCATCACCAGTAATAGGACATACCAACGTGTCTATTTCCTGATATAATGCACTAAGAAGGACACTTCATCTCTGTCATATTCATGCCAACAATATATAACCTCAGCGTAATCGTGGGAAAACATCAGACAAACCCCAATTGAGGGACATTCTACAAAGTACCTGGCCAGTGCTCTTCAAAAGTGTCGAGGTCATAAAAGACAAAGACTGAGGAACTCTCCCGGATTGGAAGAAGCTAAGGAGACCTAATAACTAAGTGCAATGTGAGATTCTGGACTGGATCCCAGGATGACAGAAAGAAAGACGCTAGAGGGAAAACTGATGAAATTCAAGTAAGGCCTGTAGTTTAATTAACAGTACTGTACCAGTGTCAATTTTCTGGTTTCGATAATTGAACTATGGTTGTATAATTGTTAACAGTAAGAGAAGGTGGATGAAGGGTCTGCTTGAACTCTATGTGCTGTTTTAAAAACATTTCTATAAATCTAACATTATTTTAAATTAGAAGTTTTACTTTATTTTTATTTATTTTATATCTAAAGCAACCACTAAGAAAACTACAAACTACAAAAAAAAAATACATAAATAAACCAAGATGGAATCCTAAAATACATTCAAGCAGCCCACAGGAAGCCAAGAAAAGACAAAGGAATGAGAAACAGAAAATGAACAGAAAAATAATAAAATGGTTTCTTTTGTCAGAAAATGTTTGTACAAAACAAATCTCAACACATTTAAAATAACTGAAATAATATATAGTATGTTTTCCAATCATAATGGAAACAAACTAGAAATTGGCAACAGAAAGACAACAGGAAACTCTTCAAACAGACTTAAGTCCTAACAGAGACGGAGATTGGCAGAGTGGATATAAAAACATGATCCAACTATATGCTATCTACAACAAACTCACTTCAAACACAACATAGGTAGGGTGAGTAAAACGATGTACAAAGATATATCTTGCTAACATTAATTGAAAAAAAAAAGCATGAGTGACTATATGAGTATCAGATAAAGTAGACTTCAGAGCAAAGAAAATTACTAGGGAAAAAGAGGAACATTACATAATAAAAGGATCAATCCACCAAGAAGACTTAGTTATCTGAATTATGTATGCACCAAACAACAGAGTTTCTAAATACCTGAAAGAAAAACTGACAGAACTAAAGGAGAACTAGAAAAATCCACAATTATAGTTGGGGATTTCAATATGCTACTGTCAGCAACTGAGAGAATTACCAGGTAAAAAATTAGCAAAGATATAGAAGAACTGAACCAAACATCAACCAAAAGGATCAAAGTGACGTCTAGAGAATACCAAACTATTGCGGAATACCAAATTCTTTTCAAGCATCCATGGCACATTCACCTAGCTAAATCATATCCTGGGTCACAAAATAAGCTTCAACACATTTAAAATAACTGAAATAATACATAGTATGTTTTCCAATCATAATGGAATCAAACTAGAATTTGATAATAGAAAGAAAAATTTTCTAACAGTTGGAAATTAATACACTTATAAGTAATTGATGGGTCACAAAGGAAATCTCAAAGGAAATTATAAGCAAACACATAGAATTGAATGAGAATGAAAGCACAGCAAATCAAAATTTGTGGCACACAGCTAAAACAGTGCTGAGAGGGAAATATATAGCACTAAATGCATACAAAAGAAGCGGAAAATAATCCCAAAGCAAGCCAAAGGAAGGAAGTAATAAAGATAACATCAGAAATCAATAACATTGAAAACAGAGAACATCAATGACACCGATATCTGGTTCTTCCAAAAAAAAAAAAAAACCACAGTAAAATGGATAAATCTGTAGCACGTCTGATAAAGAAAAAAGGACAGAAGGCACACACCACCAATATTAGGAACGAAATTTACCATTATAAATCCTGAAATCATTAAATGAACAATAAAAGAATACTACAAACAACTTGACACTCACAAATTCAACAACTTGAAAAAAATGAACAACTTAAAACCCATTAAATTACCAAAACTCAACCAAAATAAAATAGATAACCTCTTATAACTATTAAAGAAAAGGAATGTATAATTTTTTTGGGGGGGTGGGAGGTGAGGAAGATTGTCACTGAGCTAACATCTGCGCCAATCTTCCTCCAGTCCAGTACATGGGACGCTGCCAAAGCATGACTTGATGAGCAGTATGTAGGTCTGCCCCCAGGATCTGAAACTTGTGAACCTTGGGCCGGCCCCAGGAATGTATAATTTAAAAGCTCTCAAAAAAGAAATCCCTAAACCCAGACCACTTCACTGGAGAATTTGGTTAAACATTTAAAGAAGAATTAACACCAATGTTACATGATTTCTTCCAGACACTAAAAGAAGAAGGGATACTTCCTAACTCATTTCATGAGGCCAGTATTACTTTGTTACGAAAAGGAGACAAAGACCCAACAACGACAACAAATAAGAGAGAGAGAGAGAGAGAGAACTATGAACCAATATGCCTCATGAACTTAGGGGCAAAAACTTTAAACAAAATTAGCAAACAATTCTAACAATGTATAAAAAGACTTAGACACCAAGATCAAGTGGGATTTACTCCAGGTATGCAAGGCTGGTTGAACATATGAAAATCAATGTAATCCACCATATCTAGAGGTTAAAGAAGAAAAATCATATGATCAAACACTCATTTTGATAAAAACTCTCAACAAATTAGGAAAAGAGAGAAACTACTTCAACTACATAAAGAGCATCTACACAAAATCTATAGCTAATATCATACTTAATGGTGACTGACTGAAAGCTTCTCCCTCAGGTTCATGAACAAGGCAAGGAGGTCACCTCTTGCTCCTCTTACTCAACATAGCACTGCAAGTTCTAGCCCCTGCAACGAGGGAGGGAGGGAGGAAGACAAGGCATACAGATGGGAAGAAATAAAACTATCTCTATTCATAGATGACATGATTGTCCACATGGAAAATCCCAAGGAATCCACAAAAAACTTCCTAGAACTAATTAGTGAGTTCAGTAAGGTTACAGGATACAGGATCAACACACAAAAATAAATCACATTTCTAAGTAAATTTAAATTGGAAGACTCAACATATTAGAGAAGTCAATTCTCTCCAAATTGGTCTATAGGTTTAATGCACTTCCTATCAAAATCCCAGCAAAGTTTTGCCACAGTTGAGCTTATTCTAAAATTTATATGGAAAGGCACAAGTCCTAGAATAGTTAAAACAATATTAAAAGGGAAGAATCAAGTGGGAGGAATAATGCTAAGACTTACTACATTGCTAGAGTAATCAGAAGAGTATGGTATTGGCAGAGGGACACATAGATGGATGGAACAAAATCAGGAACCCAGAAACAGACCCTGTTATGGACTGAACTATGTCCAAAGTTGATACGGACAATTCATAGGTTGAAGTCCTGACCCCCAATGTGACCTTAGAGATAGGGCCTTTAAGGAGGTAATTGAGGTTAAACGAGGTCATAAGAGTAGAGCCCTGATCCAACAGGACTGGTGTCCTTATAAGAAGAGGAAGAAACACCAGGAGTACACACAAACAAAGAAAAGACCATGTGAAGACACAGTGAGAAGGCCGCCACCTGCAAGCCAAGCAGAGAGACCTCAGGAGAAACCAACCCTGCTGACACTTGATCTTGGACTTCTAGGCTCCAGAACTGTGAGAAAATTAATTTCTGTTGTTTAAGCCACCCAGTCTGTGGCATTTTGTTATGGTGGCCCTAGCAGACAAATATGCCCAACTTTTAAAAATTTATTTATTTATTTATTTTTATTGAAGTATAGTTGATATATAATAGTGTATTAGTTTCAGGTGTACAACATAGTGATTTGACAAATATGCCCAACTTTTTACAAAGGTGTAAAGATAATTCAATGGAGAAAGGGTAGCCTTTTCAACAAATGGTGCAGGAGCAATTGAATCTCTTTTGATAAAAAAAAAAAAAAAAAAAGAACCTAAACCTCATACCTCATACAAATTAACACATAGGGAATCACAGACTTATATGTAAAACTATAAATCTTATTTAAAAAAATAGGGGAAAATCTTCTGGTTCCAGGGCTGGCAAAGAACTTGACACCAACAGCACGATTCATAAAAGGAAAAACTGGACCCTATCAAAATTAAAAACTTTTGATCTGCTAAAGACTCTGTTAAAAGGATGAAAAGACAAACTACAGACTGGGAGAAAATATCTGCAAACCATATATTCAACAAAGCACTAGTATCTGGAATATATAAAAAAATTCTCAAAACTCAACAGTGAAAAAAATCAGACAATCCAATTAGAAAATGGGCAAGAGATGCAAAAGACAGAAGAGACATTTCACTAAAGAAAATGTACAGATGGCAAACACACACATGAAAAAGATGTTCAACCTCATTAGCCATTAGAAAAATGCGGATTAAAACCACAATGAGATAGCAATACACACCTCTCAGAATGTGAACACATCTAAAAGAAAAAATAATGACAACAGCAAATGCTGGTGAGAATGAAGAGAAATTAGATCATTCCTACATTGCTGGTGGGAATATAAAACAGCATAGTCACTCCGGAAAACAGGTTGGAAGTTTCTTTAAAAACTAAACATGCAACTACCATACGGCCCAACGGCACTCCTGGGTATTTGTCCCAGGGAGATGGAAATTTATACTCAGACAGAAACCTGTATACGAATATTTATAGCACCTTTGCTTATAATAGCCAACAACTGGTAACAACCAAGATGTCTTTTATCAGGTGGATGGTTAAACAAACTATATGGTACATTCAAACCATGGAATACTACTCAGTAATAAAACAAAACAAAAAACTCTATGGACATATGCAACAATGTGAATAAATCTCCAGAAAATTAATCATGCTGAGTAAAAAAAAGCCAATCCCCAAAGGTTACATATTGTATGATTCCATTTGTATATTATTTGTTGAAATGACAAAATTATGGAAATGGAGAATAGATTTAGTGATCATCAGGGACTAAGAAGGGAAGGCAATAGGAGGTAAGCAGATGTGGTTATAAAAGGGCTATAAGACAGATCCTTGAGGTGATGGAACTGTTCTGAATCTTGACTATGGTGATGGTCACATGAATCTACATATGTGATAAAATTGTGCAGGGGAGAAAGACAAATCCTCTACCCTCTGGGTCCTTCTGGTTGGGCTATGAATTAAATTGACATGAGACAGAATAACAGGAGAAAATCAAACAAAGCTTTATAACACGTATACATGGGAGAGGAAAACTGAGCAACTCACCAAAATGGCAGAGGCTCTCATGTTAAATACCACCTTCAGCTAAAGACAAAGGAGGGTGTTGGGGGTAGTGGTTTGGGACTTCAAAGGGGAGGAAGGCAATTCACATGGAAATGGAAAAGCAAATGTTTGGGAAACAGAACTTTGATAAGAACAGGCTTAGCAAAGACCCTCCCAGTTTATCGATACCCAGAGTTATCTATGGTGATGGCCTATCTTGGGGACAGGGCTTCTATCTTAAATTTCTTTTAGGCAGTTAGTGGGGGGGAGGCAGTTCAAAGTTTCTTTCAGAGTCTTTTGTTCTTGAAAATAATTAAGGTAAAGAGACATATTTTGAGGTGGCCAATTCTGACCCCCCACAATTGCATAGAACTAAAAACACACACACACACTCACACAGTGTGAGTACATGTAAAACTGGTGACATCCGAACATGGCTGAAGGACTACATCAGTGCCAATTGCATAACCATGTTGTACTATGGTTATGCAGGATGTAACCACTGGGGGAAAATGGGTAAAGAGTATAGAGGATATTTACTGTTTCTTACAACTGCATGTGAATCCACAATTATCTTAAAATAAAAGGTTTAAAAATGTGTTCTAATCACTTAGAATTATTTTACACTTATTGAAAGAGTTTTTCTTAATTTATTTGGACATTTAAAGATCTATACATCACTTTCATAAAAACTAAAACACATAAAACATAAATCAAGGCATTAGATTGCCCAATGGCCACGTAGCACGCCAATGCTTGTATACACGCCCCTCTGCAATGTGACTTGACCATTCTTCCCAGAGAGCCTGTTTCTCCAACCCTTGAATTTGGAGTTGGCCAGGTAACTTGCTTTGCGCAATGGGATATTACCAAACACAATGCAAACAAAGGCTTAAAAAGTACCGCACCTCTATCCTTGCTGTTCTTTGCTCTTAGGAACTCTTCCACAGCTATGTGAACGAGCCCAGGCTAGTCTGTGAGATGAGGAGTGACACACAAACCAGTTATCTCCATCTCCTCTGATAAGAGCCTGCACCAACAACCAGACATGTGAGAGAAGGCACTCTAGAACAACCTACCTCCAGCCAACCTACCAAAATCAACCAGAAAACCCATAAACTCATGAGCAGTTACAACTCAGCTGTTGTTTTACTAAGTTTTGGGGTGCTTGTTAAACAGCAAAAACTGATACAATTGGTTAAGGTATTCCTAAGGCTTCTTCACATTCAGAATCCAACTCTCCTGAACCAGCTTTTCAACTCGGAGTTGTCAGTGGTCATGCTTTTCTACACACTATTAAGAACGTTCATGATTCACATTTCTTAAGAGTGTTCCACTATGGTTTTTTCTGACACTCCTTCTGCAAGTGTGGATGCACATACACAACAGGCAATGACAACGACCTCTTCACTGATGCCGGACTACCATGATAAGACGCATCATGATTTCAGAGATACTAACATGCTGCAAAACGAAAGTATGTCATATTCAATGAAATACAGTTAAAGAGATGTGTATGAAGTAAAAAAATGGAAGTTGTTCTCTAATCCACACCCCCCAACAACTTCTACTCACATCTTCCAAGGCTAATCACTGCTAACATTTTGGTGTTCTAGTCCTTCTTCTATATGCATATGTATTTTTTTTTAACAAGACAAATTATTGTTTTAAAAAGTTTTTTGGGGGACTGGCCCAGTGGCGCAGTGGTTAAGTTCACATGCTCCGCTTCAGTGGCTGGGGGTTAGCAGTTTCAGATCCCGGGCGTGGACCTACGCACCACTTATCAAGCCATGCTGTGGCCACATCCCATATAAAGTAGAGGAAGATGGGCATGGATGTTGGCCCAGGGCTAGTCTTCCTCAGCAAAAAGAGGAGGATTGGCAACAGATGTTAGCTCAGGGCTAATCTTCCTCACAAAAAAATAAAAACTAATAAATTTTAAAAAGGTTTTTTTGAATCCCATTCAGAATTCTCTATGGCTCTCAACAGCTTATCCCATAAAGCATGTCTGTTACTCCTTTGTTTTTTTTTTTCAAAGGCAATATGCACCTGGGAGTGGGAATGGAGGAAATGCAATATAGAGAGGTAAAAAATAAAAAATTAAAGCCTCACTTTTCTTTTTTTTGCTGAGGAACATTCGTTCTGAGCTAATATCTGTTGCCAATCTTCCTCCTTTATTTGCTTGAGGAAGATCAGACCTGAGCTAACATCTGTGCCAATCTTCCTCTTTTTTTTTTTTTGTGAGGAAGATTGGCCCTGAGCTAACATCTGAGCCAATCTTCCTCTATTTTGTATAGCCACATATACAAAATACAGGAAGCCACATATACAAAATAGAGGAAGATTTTGTATTTCAAGATTTCACCACCACAGCATGGCTCAACGAGTGCTGTGCAGGTCCACACACAGGATCCAAACCTGCGAACCCCCAGCCAATGAAGTAGAATGCACAAACTTAACCACTACACCATAGGGCCGGCCACTAGAGCCTCACTTTGCTAAAGGTCTTTTCTATACAGTCAAACACTGTTAACAGTTTCATGTGACAATTATTCTATAAAAAATCCAATATGGCTAATACCATAAAATGAAAAACAGGTCAGGGCAGGTTTAAACTTCCAATACATTTGAAAGAGAGTATGTTAGAGCTAAAAAATAAGGTCTGTAGTACTGGAAACACAATAAATGAAGGTGATAACTGCTCTCAAAAATCCAAGGGTGACTTCTAGATTGAGATTTTTTTGTTGTTGTTTGTTAGTTATTAGTATCCTTAGATGTACTAAGATATAACAAGAAAGAAAATTTTTCAAGTGAAACCATTGAAAAAAATAGCCATGTTCACACAAGCTCAACAATTAATTTATTAAATCATTAATAGACATTGGTCTGAAGACCAACCATCTCTGACACACATGAAGTTCTAATGGGGTAGATGGGCATCGCAATTATGACTATGCTATATAAGGCGAATAGAGCATCTAAAAAAGGGCATAGGTAATCTTATTTCTTATTACTCTTGCTCTAGATGAGAGATAAACAATCTTTTAATTTAGAATGCTCCAGGAGGACATAATGAATAGATCCTTCCTGGAGGAGTCAATGAATGAAGGAGAGCCAAGTGGTACTGGCAAGTATAAAACAAAGGGGGAGAGAGAGAGAGCTAGAGAGGATACTCTACAGAAAGTAAGTTTCAGAGAGATCAAACAGGAAAAGGCTAACAGATCTGACTATGTACAAATTAAAATCTCTGTTGGTTAAAGACATTTCTAAACAGTTCAAAGATAAGTGGCAAGGACTTCTAGTTAAAACGTAGCAGATTGAACCCACACTTTTTAAATCTCCACTCCCTTGTGATACCCACTAAATGGCAGTAAAAAGAATAAAAAGTATAAAAGCACAAAGACAAAGAGAACAACAGACAGGAGATATCAGCAAAACTTGAGAAGGAGGAAAGTGGACATATGAGTAGGAACTGATTTAGCAGAGTCGAAGATGCTAAAACCTAATACCTGTAGAAGGGGAAGACAATAAGAAGCAAACAGACTTCAAAGGCTTCAGAAATTAGAGGCACCACATACCACTGAAATTAGGAGTGGGGATAAGGGACAAAAAACAGGATTAATTAAAACTGGTTTAGGGAATAGTTAGATCTCCCATGTCCCATCTTCCACCTGCACCTCTAGACGACTACACTATCCATTCCCAAAGAAGATGGGCAGTTTACTTTTGGGAGAAATTAAAATGCAAAAAAAGGAATAAATCATTGAACTGAAAAGAGGGGGATTAAGTGAAAGTCTGTACGCCGAATGGTGAGACACCCCCCTATCCCCTCCCCTATACAGTTCTCAGCACAGCCAAGGCCTAGAGCCCCAAGTCAGTGGTTGGAAGATTTCTCACTGGAGAGACTCAATGAAAAGAACTATGAATATGGAGTTGTGATGGTCTCCACATTGGCTTCTTCCCAACTCCTCTGAAACGAAGCCCACCAAGTTGACAAGTCTCATCATGCACACAAATCCAATAAACAGCGTTTCATGGTCTTGAACTCTAAAGTATGAACAAACATCCAAAGAACAGGAGACGTTTTAGGAAAGCCTCTAAAATAAGTGATAAACACCTTAGCAGAAACTGACATCCACCTATCAAAATCCACTTTCCTTTTTTGCTGAGGAAGATTCACCCTGAACTGACATCCATGCCAATCTTTCTCTATTTTGTAGAGAAAACGAGTGGTGTAGGTCCACACCCGGGAACCAAACCTGGGCTGCTGAAATAGAGTATGCTGAACTTAACCACTAGGCCACAGGGCCGGCCCCTCCATTTTCCATTTTTATCAAAGTAGAAGAATTAAAAACCTGTTATGTCGCTGTTCAGCAACATTACATTTTCCAGCCCCCCGTATGGCATGGCCATACGATTACATTTTCACCAATGGAACATGAACAGAAGTGATGTGTGACGTTTTCAAGCCAGAGCCTTTAAGACAGTGGAATTGCTTACACTGTACCCTCTTTTCCCCTTCTTGCAAGCCTGAGCACAATGCTCCTGTGTTTCATCTTTAATGACGCACATGAGGAAAACATCTTATGGGAGGGAAGACAGAATGGAAGAAACCTGGATCCTTGGATAACTGTGTGCAGCACAACTGCTTCCTGATCTGGAACTTGAACTATTATATCAAATAAATTTCTATCCTGTTGAACAATTGCACTTATGGGGTTTCAACAAAACAGCAGCCAGCGTTAACCTAATACAAACTCCAAAACAAAAAGAAACTTTGAGGAAGCTAAAAGAATGTGGGTAGCAGAAGAAAATCAATCTAATATGAAGACTAACAGCAACAATTTTTAAAAAGGTGGGAGAGGTTAGAAGTTAAAAATATGATATTAGAAACAAAAAACCAAGAGAAAGTTGTAAGATAAAGTTGAGGAATGTTCCCAGAGCATAGAACAAAAGAGATAGAGAAGAGAGATTAGGAGGCCTAAATTATCAAATAAATAATAAAAGAAAATTTCTCCAGAATGGAAGAATAAAGTTGCCAGATTAAAGGCCTCAATGGTGCCTAGAACAATGATTTTAAACAAATAAAATCCCTTACTAAGGATTTCATTGTTCTGAAACTTATAAATATTATAGTCATACTAATGTAAATAATGAATACAGATCAAAAACTGTGATATACCTATATTGAGAGGATGAGGGGAAGATACACACACTAGATAATATCTAAAATGGATAACAGAATTAAGCACATAATTTAGAAATGTAAAAAATAAAATAGAGCTACAAGATTGAAAGAGGTTGGCTCTGAGAACAGGCCTGATTAGGTAACAAAAAGAATTGCTTTATATTAAACTATAAGTTTACTATGATTTAAAAAAATCAATTTAAAAAGAAAGAAAAGAGGCAGTTGTGAGACAATATTTTCAACTATGTACCAGTTGAAGTATTAAAGTCTATAATATATCAAGTTCCTACAAACTGATAAAACAACTCAACAGAAAGTCAAAGGATATGAAGACATAAGTCACAGAACAAATACAAAATAGCCAGTAAACATACAAAAAGATGCACAATCTGGTTAGCAATCCAGGAAATGCAAATAAAAACACCAATGATACCACTTTTTGCCCTGAATATTTGAAAGATTAATAAATATTCAACATTAGGTAAGGTGTGGAGAAATAGGATTTTCATATAGTTGGTTGGATGGTGAACTGCCTATCTTTTTAGAAGAGAATGTGTCAATGCTTATTGCAATGTAAAATATACCTATTGTTTGACCCTTCTAGGAACTAAAAGTACTCAAACATGTACAGAAGGACAGATATAAAAGGTTTCACTACAGCTCCATGCATCAATAGAAAAATGTTAAAATAAATTACAGTGCATTCATGCAATGGCATACTATAGAACTATTAAATATAAAGTAGTTCTATTTTATAGAACTATAAAACAAATAGAATAAAGTTGATCTCTATGTACTGACAAGGAAATGTTTTCAAGACATATTGCTAAATGAAAAAAAACTGGCGCAGGACAATACATGTATAGTATGGGCCCATACAGGTCAAAACGAAACAACAGATAAACGTGTAAGTGCCATTTAAAGTGGACTGAGAGGACACCTATCAAACTACAGACAATGGTTGTTTCAGGAAAAGGGAAGAGAACTGAGGGGTAAAGTATACTCTCTATTCTTTCGTATTATTTGACTTTTTGCAAGTAAATTTTCATATATTTATCTATGCAATTTAAAATACTTTTTAATAAACAAAAGAAACATAATAAAGACAAAATAAGAGTGGAAAATTATATACAGGAAGGAAATTCCATATGTTATACAATCAACTAAGGTGACACAGGTTAATTCTGTATCTAACTCGGCTTTAAATATTACTGAATGCAATTTAATATTACTAAATACAGCTAAAAATATGGTCCAATACCAGTTAATAGCAATGACCAATTATTTTTGACAAGGGTATATTATAGCACAGAAGCAAATTCAGTCACTTTCATTTTGAATTGTCTCCACTTCTGTGTATTGTCAAATCTATTATTTCTTGTCCTGTCAGTACTTTGAGGCTTTTGTTCATAGGTCATCATCTCATCTAAAACTATCAACAGATACCTAATAATCTTTATACTTGCCCTAATTTTCTCCACACTATACCTTCCCACAAAACAACAGAGCCCTCTTTAGAAGTTTATAATTCTGAACTTTCCTAACTATTCTTGCTAGCTTATGTTCTAGATACCATAGCAGAGGATGGCACATTAGAAGTGAAAAAGTTTAAACCAACTGAAGAATAAAAACAAAAGTGTGATTAACATCCCTGAATGAGCTTTCTTGCCCACTGAAGCCACTACATTGAGAATTACTCTTGGAAAGCATTTCCAAAACATCCTTAATTTGGTGGCATATATATGGCTAATGGATATTCAAGAGCAAGACTCTGTTAATTGGGTAGTGGTAAAATGTGATTAAATTTAATTAAAGTCAAAGCTAAAATAAAAGTGATTTTATTATCAATCCAACATATAACAAATAGTACAAAATCTAAGTGGGAACAGTTCCATCTAATGGCTCCTGTAAATCTCCATGCTGGCAAAGCACAACAGAAGGGGCAAACCAGTTCTTAAAACACAAACTGAAAAAAAACTACTTTGAATTGGAAAAATAGTTTATACATTTTAAGTGGCAAAACAACAAATCATAATTTTTTATATAATGAATAAACAACACTGGGAAGTAAACTGTAAACATAGGACGTGTTACTGTGTCATTTTCAGAATTATGTTGCAAAACTGACACGAACCCCTAAAAATAAAACAAAACGTCTTTCCCAAAAAGTATCAAAGTAAATCTTCATGAAGCTAATTATTAATCTTAAAATTTAAGTATAAGAAATATAAAAGTAAGCTACTGAACTGTTGAGGCTCCAGGTTCTGCTGCCAGTCTGTAAGGATCCAGAAGTTCCTAAGTGTGTGTTGAGGGGAGTGATCAGGGTGACAAAGTGTCCACAGTTCCTTTCCTGTTTTTCATTCAGATAACAATTGCCTTAAGGAGCTGGAAGTGAGATATCTCCCTTTCCAACTCTGAAGCATCAATAACATGTACAGTGTATATGGATACTTGTCACATTTATCTTCCCAACCTGACCAAAAAACATGTGTTTTTCCTTTTTTAGAAATTAAACTTTCTCAAAAACCAAGTCAAATTTAAGATAAATTCCCTTGGAGTTTGGACACTCAAGATTTTGATGAACTTTAAGTGTTTTACTGTTGATGACAATGTACCACCAATTCATGCTTTCCTATTACCCTATATTCGGTGGTTCCCAGAATATACATAATATCCTCACTAATATTTTAAGATTTAAAAGTGTTAGAGTACAGAACAGAAAACAGTTACAGTAGCAAATCCCCTCACAATACTGTTGCTGTAGAAACAGGGATGATGATGGTGATGATAATCTCTAATTGTATAATCTCATTTGTTCCGCAGAAGAAGCTCATAAAATAAGTTCTATTATTATTCTCATCATTTTATAGATGGGGAAGTGAGGCTCAAGAGATTAAGTTTATAACTCAGAAACCTGAACTCCTAACCACTATACACTTCATTGTCTTTCCTAAATGAAGTCAGTTATTTTACCTCAATACTGGGTTTTAAAATCACGTTTTTAAACATGAGGACTTGGGACACCCAAAAGTTTCATCAAATAGGAAATCTTCCTTTAATATCAGACATGTATTTTTTTAGCTTTCGGCTCCTTTTAAATTCTATGATCACACAGGAGGGGAAAGGAATTAACATTTATTCATACGCATTTATGCCAAGAACTGTGCTGAGCAACTCAATAACTTTATCTTATTTAATTCTTATATTCATCCAATGAGGTATCTTTAATTTTACAGATAAGGAAACTAAGGCTCAGGCAGTTAAATAATTTCCTCAAAGGCAAATGGCTAATAATTGACAGAGCTGGGATCTGCACTCAGGTTTGCACAACTAAAAAGTCCTTGGGTTTCTTTTTAACCTTACCCTGATACCTTTCAGAGTACAGAAACCATAATACTTTAAGAAATATACATATTATATAGTAGATGAAACACAGCATACTATATCACTGCATATACCATACAAATATACAAAACATTAAGAATTTGTTAAAGGATTTGTAAGTCTCTAAAGTTTTCCTATACAAAGTAATACTTTATGAAGATATAAGACTAAATATTTCTGACATTATAGTTTCCATTCCATTTATTAATCCAAACAAATGAAAAGTTATCAAAAATTAAAATATGGACTACATTTTCCTAAGACTTATTGAGGTGTTTGCAATTTCTAGTTAATCTTACCATAAAAGTAAACAAATCTCTTCTAACTGAAAATACATCTATAAAATTCAATGAAAATGTTTAGCTGATGAAAACATGGGTGTCATAAAAAATTAATAGCATACTAACACTGTTTTCCTTTCCTTGATTGAGAAAGAGGTAACATTTCCAGAAAAATCTCCAGAAAAGTAGATAATATTTTATTACCACGTGAAAGCATCTAAGGTATGCAACCAAAGCATTTCAAAGCCTCCTAAAATTATTGCTTTGAGTGGCTTTGAGTACAAGAAACTTGCACCTCATTAACTCAATGGTTTTATGAATAAAAGATACCGGCATAAGACTTTAAAGGTCGTAGTGTTCTCCAAAACTGAAGTATAATCTCGTACCCAGTATTTAATGTATCAGAAGATTTACCACGTAATCTCCTGCTTAGCAACTAGAAAACTGTCATCATTTGCAGTTCTCATCACTTTTATATCATAGAAATTCATGATGCATTCCTGTCATATAATTTTACTTTTTCATTTTCCTCATCAAACGTCTAGAATTAAGTGAAATCCCAACGTTCTTTTTAAAAACACTGTCAAATTGCAACAAAAAGAATAAAGTATCTAGGAATAAATTTAACCAAGGAGGTCAAAGACCTATAAAATGAAAACTATAAGACATTATTGAAAGAAATCGATGATGACATAAAGAAATGGAAACATATCTCATGCACATGGATTGGAAGAATAAACATAGTTAAAATGTCCACACTACCTAAAGCAATCTACAGAGTTAACGCAATCCCAATGAGAATCCCAATGACGTTCTTCATGTAAACAGAACAAAGAATCCTAAAATTCATATGGGGCAATGAAAGACCCCGAATAGCTAAAGCAATCCTGAGAAAAAAGAACAAAGCTGGAAGCATCACAATCCCTGACTTCAAAATATACTACAAAGCTATAGTAATCAAAACAGAATGGTACTGGTACAAAAACAGACACAATGGAACAGAATTGAAAGCCCAGAAATAAAACCACACATCTATGGACAGCTAATCTTCGACAAAGGAGCCAAGAACATACAATGGAGAAAGGAAAGTCTCTTCAATAAATGGTGCTGGGAAAACTGGACAGCCACATGCAAAAGAATGAAAGTAGACCATTATCTTTCGCCATACACAAAAATTAACTCAAAATGGATTAAAGACTTGAAGATAAGACCTGAAACCATAAAACTCCTAGAAGAAAATATACGCAGTACACTCTTTGACATCAGTCTTAAAAGGATCTTTTCAAATACCATGTCTACTTGGGCAAGGGAAACAAAAGAAAAAATAAACAAATGGGACTATATAAGACTAAAGAGCTTCTGCAAGGCAAAAGAAACCAGGAACAAAACGAAAAGACAACCCACCAACTGGGGGAAAATATTTGCAAATCATTTATCTGACAAGGGGTTAATCTCCAAAATATATAAAGAACTCACACACTAGACAACAAAAAGAACAAACAACCCAATCACAAAATGGGCAGAGGATATGAACAGGTATTTTTCCAAAGAAGATACACAGATGGCCAATAGGCACATGAAAAGATGTTCAACATCACTAATCATTAGGGAAATGCAAATCAAAATTACAATGAGATATCATCTTACTCCTGTTAGAATGGCTATAATAACCAAGACAAAAAACAACAAATGTTGGAGAGGCTGTGTTTGAAAAAAGGGAACCCTCCCCACACTGCTGGTGGGAATGCAAACTGGTGCTGCCACTATGGAAAACAGTATGGAGATTTCTCAAAAAAGTAAAAATAGAAATACCATACACCCAGCTATCCCACTACTGGGTATTTATCTAAAGAACTTGAAAGCAACAATTCACCAAGATTTAGCCACCCCTGTGTTCATTGCAGCACTATTTACAATAGCCAAGATGCAGAAGCAACCCAAGTTGCTTCTGATGAATGGATAAAGAAGATGTGGTACACACACACACACGCACACACACAATGGAATACTACTCAGCCATAAAAAAAGACAAAATCGTCCCATTTGCAACAACATAGATGGAACTTGTGGGTTTTATGTAAGCAAAATAAGCCATACAGACAAAGACAAACACCATATGATTTCACTCATATGTGGAAGATAAACAAACACGTGGACAAAGAGAACAGATTAGTAGGGGCTGGTCCCATGGCTTAGCAGTTAAGTACGCGCGCTCCGCTACTGGCGGCCGGGGTTCAGATCCGGGACATGCACCGACGCACTGCTTGTCCGGCCATGCCAAGGCGGCATCCCACATACAGCAACGAGAAGGATGTGCAACTATGACATACAACTATCTACTGGGGCTTTGGGGAGAAAAAGGGGAAAAAAAAAGGAGGATGATTGGCAATAGATGTTAGCTCAGGGCCAGTCTTCCTCAGCAAAAAGAGGAAGATTGGCATGGATGTTAGCTCAGGGCTGATCTTCCTCATAAAAAAAAAAAGAACAGATTAGTGGTTACCAGAGGGGAAGGGGGTTGGGGGGTGGGCATAAGGGCTAAAGAAGCACATATATATGATGACTGACAAATAATAACGTACAACTGAAATTTCACCATGTTATAAACTATTATGACCTCAATAAAATGAAAACAACAACAAGAAACACTGTCAGATTTCTTTTAGGACACCACAAAGATGTTTACACAAAGTTTCAAAATTCATGTAAATATCTAGACTCTATAATTGAACACCTGCCCAATTTACTCTCAATCACAGAATTTTATAAAGGTCTGAAGTTAAGACTTACCTGCTTCATTGTTATCTGGGAACTCCCACAGTTTCCCCTCTTTCGTCCACTGGATCATCCGTTCAAAACCACGCTGAAAGGGCTGTTCATTTACTGCGGCTAACTGCTTAGCAAATTCCACATCCCACAGTGAAGGTGCTGTCTCTGCATAATAAAAACATTCCAAATAAGCACAAGTCAATGTAAATATCTTTATTTCTAAAAATGTTACGATCAACTCTGAATTGGTAATACATTTTCAGACCTTAAAGCTCATAATTGAACAGTATATAATGAAAGGTCACTCTCTAAGAGCTAAAGCTGAAACAAAAAGGATATATAAAGACTACAACTACAACAATTGCAAGCCTTAACTTTTGTTTTACTACAATGTTAGGTAATCAACCCCTAAAGTCTCACTGTCCCCTCTACTGGAAAGGAAAAAAGAAATGCCTATTTTGTTTAAGGATGTTTAAATGAATGTGAATGTGAATGAATGTGAGTATTTTTTATACAATATGTCACTTTGATTTTTCAAGTCCCGCCTGTTTATTTTTAGTCTGTCAAAATAAGTCATTAATGTACTACTAAGACCAAAGAAGTTAAATTAACATAATTTAATAACAATGATGATATTACTACTACTAATGGATACTGAGCTCTTACTCTATGCTAAATGCTTATGCATTAGTTCATTTAATCTTTCACAACCAACTCTATGAGTAAGGTAATATAATGTTAGCTTATAGCTTCCATCATATTACCTTTCAATCATTTATTTGCTTTGGAAATTTAAGACATCTTTCAAGAATAAGTCATATTCCCACTAGTCATTGATGGTGGAAATGGAAAATGGTACAACCACTTTGGAAAACAGTTTGGCAGTTTCTGAAAAAGTTAAGAATACACTTACCATACAACAATTTTACTCCCACATATTTACCCAGAAGAAAACATATGTCCACACAAAGACTTGTACATGAAAGTTCATGTGTGACCATGCCTCACCACACACTGACTGTTGGCCTAGAACATCTGACATAGAGGAAAGATCACACCAGTTAGGCCTAATTAGCCACATTTACAGAGTAATCATATCAGGAAAATAACTTATCGTGGTCATTTTCTTAATTTATTCAGTGAACACTGATCAACTTATGTCTTTCCATGATCATCATCACCACTGGTAACAGCTGCAACTATTGAATGTCCAGTGTTCCAGGCACTGTGACTGATACTTTAACTACATTACCTCATTTAATCTTTGAGATGTATGTATTAGCCCCATTACGTGGGGAAAGGGAGACTCAGAGAGGTTAGTACAGCAGAATCTGAATTTGAATAGTCCAGATCTACCCACCACCAAAACTCTTTCCACTAATATACGGCCTCTCAGCTCTAAATTACTCCAGGATAAGCAGTAGGGTCTATGACTATATCCCTTGCAGCAGTGGTAAGAACTTAGTGGTGAGGAAAATGTGGGAATCACGGGACAGAAAAACTCATTCATTCAGTCAATAAATAATTATTGAAAGCCAAATATATGCCAGGTATTATTTTCACTTTCAGCATTTTACAGATGGGGAAACAGACTGATGGGTCTGTGAAAGTTGCCCCAGGCACAGAATTAGTCAGTGGCACAGCGCTGGGATTCTGAGGGAGGCCAAGGTGACTCCAAAGCCAGGGCTCCGTGACTCACACCTCTCCGGCTCTAACTGAAGGAATCGGTCCAAGGCATGTTTCCGGTGACCAGTCCAGGCCTGGAGTGTCTCAGGCTTCCCCAGGTCAGAGGAGGGTGAACAACCTGGTAGCTCACTATTGCTTCCCCTTTTTCTAGAGCCCTTTAGTCAGCCTTTTTTTTTTTCCCTTTTTCTCCCCAAAGCCCCAGTAGATAGTTGTATGTCATAGTTGCACATCCTTCTAGTTGCTGTATGTGGGATGCCTCCTCAGCATGGCCGGAGAAGTGGTGCGTCGGTGCGCGCCCGGGATCCGAACCTGGGCCACCAGTAGCAGAGCGCGCACACTTAACCACTAAGCCACGGGGCCGGCCCTAGTCAGCTTTTTAGTACAGTCATTACACGCACATAAACCCCTTTCCTACTTTTTTAGCTTCTCCCTTGTCACCTTCTAATTTTTAGTGACAGTTAATATCACTAAAAATCAAAGTATGATATAGCATCCCAATATAGTTGCATGGAATGATTTCAAAGAAGACTGAAGTTAAATATTCTCGAGAAATCTTAAGTAAAAATCCAAGTACACATTCTGTTTTATTCAGTAATGTGTCACACATATAAAAGCACTTTAGTAATTCAAATAATCTTCCAAAGTCATTGTAACCTCTTGAACTTCCTTTGTTAACTACTGACCATTTTTTCCAATCTTCCTGTACAATTAGTAATTTAATACCCAGAAGGAGCTAACTCAAGTTGCTAAGATTATACTTAAAACATAATCCATGGAATACACAACACATTGAAAATACTCCAATTGTGAGCATATCCTGCTATAAAAGATGGGTTAGTTTTTCTCAGACCATGCTAAATATCTGGTTCCCCCTCCCCAACTATCACTTCATGGACTTGAAAGAGAGAACGAACAGAAATTTTATGTAAATACAGACAGCTTTCTATTATAAAACAACTACGTAAGGCATGGCTTAGCATCTCTAAGAACTGCAAATCACCAAATTCAAATCACCACAAATAATCTACTACTTTAAGGTATTATAATGGATTTCTTTCTTTTTTTGATGGTGGGTTATTTCTCTAAGGTATGAAGAAAGATGATTATATAAAGAAATATAAAGGGTATATGAATATACATCATAGGCACATAATCAGAATCAGAATGAAAAATAATGCTTCTCTACAAAATGTTCATTTGTTCAGAATTCAGTCAGCTCCGCTTATTCTAAACCAGGAGACCTATTCATTGTGGGTAAATGCGAGGCAGGGCCCATTTTGATTTACGGTATAGAAAAGTGTAGGACTGCTGAACCCAGAACATCCTTCCCTCTCTAAGAAATGGTACACAGTGAGTGAGAAGATAGATATAAAATGCATCCATAATGCTCAGACATTGATCAGATCAGATTGATCAGATAAAGTAAATCTACAGTTAAACAACAAAACCAAACAGACTGAAAGGCTTCAATACCTTTTTCTAAGATCAACGGTCTTCTCCTGGCCAACATAATCGTCAGATCCTTCATCAAATGGAATCTAAGGCACCGGTCTTGTACTAACTCTAGCTGTGGCAGATCTGGCAACTTTCATATCTGATATTACATTACTGAAACTGAAATAAGAAAAAGGTCAAGTGTATTACATACTTTAGCTACAGAATAGTAATGAACTTTCTTAAACATGAGATTCATATCATTTAATTCATACTTTACTTCCATGCACTAATACAACACAAAAAGTTATGTTTAAATAAAAGATTATATGTCACACAGTAACAGTCACATTCCACAGACCACTAAGATTTATGATTCCTTCTGTATTTTAAAGATCTTCTTCAGAAATGTTCATTTAAAACATAAATTAAAAGTGTCACTTATGAAAAATCATCAACTATCCAGAGAACTTGATATACAGTCAATATCTGTATTCGCCTAGATTAAAAAACTAAAGTTGAAATTTAGCCACATTTATTTGTTGCCTTGCATTTGTGCAAATACAAATAAAATGAGTGATCTGACAGTCCAGTCATCTGTATTTTTCTTTTAACTTCCCAAGATACATCTGGTACACATGCTCATTGAGAACGAGTGATTTAGATCATGATCTAAAACAAAGCAGCGCCACCACTGACGACATTTCGGCAGCAGCTGATATAACCTGGCCTAAAGTAATGAGAGATGAGAAGATGGGTGGAAAGACGTCAGCTAAAACCTAAGAATAAGGGGGAAAAGAGAAGGAAACATGCCTGAAGAATATCATACTGTGCATAAGACCAGCAAATTATTTAACTGTAAAAAAATTAATCTTCTCAGAGAAACTGTCTTGTTCTGTTACTTATTTATTTATTTTTAATAACATTACTAAATTTATCATTTCTTTTTCAGGGACAAAAAACTGTGTAATTTCTCAAAAGAAAAGTTTAACCATTCAATTGGTCTTTTAAAAACTGCAATCTTACTTAAGACATGAGTTTAAAAAAAAAATCAAATTGCTAATATTCCATTTATGAGGTATATTTTATATATAAATGAATATATTATGTATATTACTCACCAGTCACATAAAAAACAACCTATTTTGAGATAGCAGCCTTACTGGCATAACTATTTGATTCACTAACCTAATTTTAGGTCTTTCTCCATCCTTCTGTGCCCTTGCGTCTTCCCCGTGCTGCTGGAGCTGCCTGAGCAGCTCCGACTTGGTTGTCTGCTTGTCAAAAGCAAGAGAATCTGCAACAGCAGATGCAGCGGCCACTAACTTGGGACTCAGGGACTCGCTTCGGAAAATGAAAAATAAAATCAAATGAGAAAGAAAAAAAACGTATTGCTTATTATGCCATGAGTTTAGTGGAAAGTAAAATGATTTTTTCAGAGGAAACTTTTGTCGTTCAAAAGAGTATCGTTCAATTCAATTTCTAACAAAATCAAGAATTCTGAAATATTAGGTATCGGTTTTATATAAACTTTGAAATGTTAAAGGTTAAAGTTAGTGGCTACTTGCTGAAGCACAGTACTAACTCAGAACAATATATTAAGGTGGAGAGGTGAGGAATCAGCCTTAAAAATTATAAATTGCTAGATTTTTCTTAGATGCCATTTTATCTCAAAAACAATATATATTGTAAGCAAATATAAGAGTGGCTAAACCTGTTCATAGAAGCTTTATTCATAATAGCCTAAAACTGGAAACAACCCAAAGACCTATTTCAGGAGAACAGATAAACAAATTTTGGTGATATATCCATGCAATGGAATAGTACTCAGCTCACGCCACAACATGAATGAAACTGAATGAAAGAAGTTGGATAAAAAAAGTATATACTCTGTGACTCCATTTATATCAAATTCTAGAACAGGCAAAATTAATCTAAGATGTAAAAAATCAGAATAGTGGTTGCCTCAGAGCAGAAGGCTACTGATGGGGAAGATGAAAATGGGAAATGCTCTGCGTCTCGGTAGTGTGTGGGTTACATGGGTATATTCACTTGTCAAAATCCTACAGCTAAGATCTGTACACTTCAATGTATGTAAATTTTACCTGAAAAAAAAAAACACCCATAAATCATCAATACCATCAAGTAGGAGGTGGAAAGTGGGTAAAGGCATAGATGATACAAGAATAGCAAAATGTTGATAATTACTGAAGCTGGGTGACAGGTATACAGGGTTCATTAAATGATTTTGTTTACTTTGTTTATGTTTTTAAGTTTTCCATAAGAAAAAGCTAAAAAAACACAAAACCTACTCTTCAGTAAATTAGGGGAAGTTAATAGAAAAATATGCCAGACATAAAAAGAAATTATTTCCTTTTTTTTTTTTGGTGAGGAAGATTTGCCCTGAGCTAACATCTGCTGCCAATCTTCCTCTTTTTGTATGTGAGCTGCCAGCAGAGCATGACCACTGACAGATGGCTGGTGTAGGTCTGTGCCTGGGAACCAAACCTGGGCCTCTAAAGTGGAGTGTGCTGAACTTAACCAGTAGGCCACCAGGGCTGGCCACTTTTTTCGGGGGGGGGGGGGGGGGGGGAGATTCACTCTGAGGAACATCTGTTGGCAATCTTCCTCTCTCTTTTTTTTTTTCTTCACCAAAACCCCAGTACATAGCTGTAATTCTAGTTGCAAATCCTTTTAGTTCTTCCATGTGAGTCCCCGTCACAGCATGGCTACTGACAGATGACTGGTGTGGTTCCAAGCCCAGGAACCGAACTCAGGCTGCCGAAGGGGAGCATACCAAACTTTAACTGCTACACCACCGGGCCGGCCCCATACGTTTTTTAATTCACTGAGAATTACCATCTCAGTGAGCAGGATCCAAATTAATGTTTTACTATACCTGCCTTTCTATATTATGATCTGTTGTCTAATATACAAATCAAAGTTCCCAAATCCATGAAGTTGTCAGATAAAGATTTTAAGGACCTTACTTACTAAGATATGGACATCTACAATCTGACTGGAATGGAAGAAAAATAGGAGAATGAAAAGAGGGAATATAACAATTAGTTAAAAAGGAATGTGCTACTTTCAAAACTATTACCTGTGAATAAGGCTTAAACTTAATCCCAATTTCTTTCATAACTACTTTTTCTTTCATAAACTACTTATGAAGTTTACCCACAAATTTTAATATATATATTTGATCAGAGTATGCAAAGAATATAGATGAATATTCATCTATATTCTTTTTAGAATTTCTAGAACCATGCATTTTATGACAATGGTGCTCTTTACAGTCATAGCTTCTGGCTTTATAATTTGAAATGTTCTAATTAATAAAAACTGTGCAGGAGCCTCTGTCATTGAAATAAGATAATTTTTACATACAGGGATCTTTCTACATCGACTTTAATAAGCTGATGGAAACTTGTTGAAATATCTTGTAACAATCTCTTCTACCCTATAATCAGACTATTTCATGAATACATACTTTTTCACTTTATACCCTTCTGTACTTTCTGAATTTCTTTAAAATGAACTGTATGACATATATAATTTCAGAAAAGGAATCCTGATGAGGGGAAAGATACTATTAGGTGGACATACAAAATGGCATAACTTTTGGCAGGCAAATTGGTCCCATATATCAAAAGCCTAAAAAATATGCAAAACCTTTGACCTAGCAATTCCACTTCAAGGAATATTTGTCTAAAGAAAATAAACAGCTATGTGGAATTTGAGGGATACAGCACACTCCAAACTCAAGGTCTAAGCAGTTCCATCCCCTGTGCCTGAAAGGTATCTGCATGTCTTTATCCCTAACCTTATTTCAGGTCTTTGCTCAAATGTTACGTTACCAGAGTTCTTCCCTGCTCACTTTCTTAAAAATAGCATCTCTCCTGCCCCATCACTCTTATTTTTCTTCATGTTTCATCATCTGACATACTTTGTGTGTGCGTGTGTGTGTGTCGTGTAAGTACACCCCCTCTCCCGCAGCCACCATCACCTCTCCCTCCACCATAATGTATGGTGTAGACACTTTGTTTTGTTCAATGTTCTACTTCCATCACTTTGGACAGTGCCTGAGATATAATGGCAACTGAAAGTTGCTGAAAGAATGAATGAATGAATGATGTTAATCATAGCATCATTTTATACTAATGACAAACTAGAAATAATCTAAATTTCAAGTAGAAGATTAATTAACTGAGTAATAACTGAAGCTTTCTTACTGAATGATCAGAGCAGGCAGTTGCTTGGTTAAAAGTTAAAACAGGAGCTAGCAATTTTGGTTACTGCTGCATCCACCAGGGGTCTGGTTCGGTTCCATAATACCTTCAGACTCACAAAACTACCTGACACGCTTGGCCCATCTACTCAGAAAGACAAAGGACAGAACCACAGCAGGCTGGCGGGGCAGTCTTAGTGTCCCTCTCAGCAGGAGTCCTTACAGCACTTATGTTGGTGACACTTCACGCAGCCATCCAAGAGCCATCACAGAGGTTTGGGAGTCTCCTGGCTCAGTGGCCCCACAGGAACCGATACCTCCTGTAACAAGGCCACAGGCAGAGTTTCCAGGGTCCCTACAAGGGACATGCAGTACGAGAGTAAATGCACTTAAGGAAGCCCTAAGTATGGTGTCCCCATAAGGTACCTTAGAGTTCTCCCAATCCAGATGCAATCAATCAGGGGTCAATTTTAGCATGATAATGTTGCCTACAATACAGCTGACACCTACAGCTATCAGCTTACCAGGTGTGGCAGATTATATTTTCAGAAAAGAGAGAGCAATATCTCTGGTCAGACATGCTCTTCCAAAACCTTGCTACACTGCCACTGAAAGGAATCCAGCTACCACACAGTGAGGAAGCCCAGGTCACACAGAGAGGCCACACGTAGGTGTTTCTGCTAAGTCCCAGCTAAGATTTCAGCTAATAGCCAGCATCAACTGCCAGACCTATGAGTGAGCAAACCTTCAGATGATTCCAGCCCGTGGACGTCCAAGTCTTCCAACTAAGGCCCCAGACATCGCAGAGTAGAAATCAGCCTTCTCCACCAGGCTCTGTCCAGACTGCTGACCCACAGAATCCACGAGCATAAAAAATGGTGGTTTTATCCCTCCCTTCCAGCCCTCTTTGCTCTCCTCCTGTCTTCTCCCTCACCCTCCCCTTTCTCCTGTTACGTCTCCTCCTTTGCCCCCTCCTCTCTCCCCTCTTGCCTTTGTCCTCTTCCCCTCCCTCCCTTCTCTCTCCCCTCGCCCCCCCTTTTCCTTACACTGTTTAATATTTTTCTTCCTGCACTCCCCTTTTTCCTACATTCTCTTTTATCTTTCCTTCCCTACCTTTCTCACCTCCATTCCCCTTCCCCCACCACCACTTTGTTGTTAGGTCCTCATCCCTCTCCCTTTCCTAAAAAACAAAAAAAAGTTAAAAAAAAAAAAATGGTTGTTTTACGCCGCTAAATTTTGGGGCAACTGTTAAGTAACCATGGTAACTATATTGATGGGGTTCAATATATAATACAAATAAAGAAACCAAAAGCAGAGTATGCATGGAGCAACGATGACAGTGCATCATGAATCAAAGATGATGATTAACCCAAATCTGTACATCTGGAATCCCTTAACAAACAGGAAGGGAGGGCAAAAATCATTAAAAGATATATCTTTTAAAACTCAAAAGAAATGTACCTCATTTACCGATCTTTCGATGTAGGACCAAAGCCTCTTCTTTGAACATAAGACCACTGAGAGAAGTTCCAAGATATATCCTTGATATATACACCACACTCATAGTACATCCTCCAATATTTCCAATTTTGGTTTCTTTAAAGTAGAAATATGGAGCAAGAACTTAAAAATGCTTACAAAGCAATCTGAGGGCAGAATTTTTCTAGATTTTTATGCTTGTCTCATTCATACCTAATTTGAAAGCAATTTTAAAAATTACCATTACTGAATTTTTGCAAAGCATTCAACTCATTTTAACCATTTCTATAATAGTTAATTAAATTGTATAATTATAATGAAAAGCACAATGGGTCATAAACAGGTCTGGGAGCCAAAAAAATCTCACTCTTGGTAAGTATATATATGTATGTGCGTGTATTATCTAATTCTATATACTTATATAGAATTGTTTTGTTTTGTTTCTAAAAAGGAGGAGGAGGTACCTATTATGGGCATATCACTGTTTAAATGAGCTTACTTTCTACCACCCGACTGCGTTTTCCAGGAGTAGTTTTGATACAATGTGATACAATGTAGAAACTAAGAAGTTCCATAAAAACTTAAGTTACTCTGGGAAACTGAATTCTACACTGTTGATTGTGCTAAAAGAGATGGGCATCTTAAAGCCACATACCTTATCACTTGAATCGATGATGTCATCAATTTAAGACACATCATTTATGTACCACTACAACAAAACTGCCATTTAAACTGCAACATGATGCCAAAATATCACTGACTGCACTTAGAATCACTTTGGCAAGCACAAGTAAACACAATATTTTGAGGAAACCACATAGGCTGAGAGCACTGATGATTACTGTTCAAAGAAAAGTCACATAAAATAGTTGTAATCAACTTGCTAAAATTCTATCCTAGGTGGAATTTTTAAAATGGAAATTTCCAATAAACAAGTCCTTGTTTATACTTTCAAGTTAGGATGTAAATAATTTGTTAATTTACACCTTAAAGAGGCAATTAATTGGCAGTTAATAACACTGATAAATATGTAAGGCAATGTGTGAAATTCTCAATTAGATCACTACTCTTTTCCTCTCTCTAGATTGTATACAGATGTCCCCTTATTTAAATATAGAATAACAGTTTTTCTCAAGTAATTATTAGAGTCTCTCTGTTTACAAACTGATATATAGTCTTCACTAATTCAGTACCTCCCATGTACTCTAATTTAAAAAAATGATTTTCTGAAAGAAAAAGAAAAGAGTTTCAAAAATTACTTTCAAAGAACAACATTCAAATAGCAATTTAATTTACCCCTCCTTTGGGGCATCTTCTGAAGCCCTTGGAAGCCTGCCAACTGTGGCCTCCAAACTTTTCAGTTGTCTTCTGTTGGGTGGCTTTGTGGTTTGTACATTTACTGTGCTTAACTCAACTTTCATGCCCTTCATAATATTTAACAAGTCTTTTTTCGTATTCTCCTTTACACCGTCTTGGCTCTCGTCTCCTTATAAATCTCCTGGGTTGGAACAGACTGTTCATCTTTCTTGCTATAGATCACATTGTTAGTGCCAAAATATCTTTGGATATTATTTTTTGTCCTAGGAAGATGCATTAAAGAAAAAAGAATGAAAAATACAATGCAAAATAAGAAAGCAAGGTCTCAGAACACTGTTTCTATGTGTTTTTAAAATTTTTCAATTCAAACCCCTCCCTTTTGCTTTTTATTATTACTGTTAGCAGCCATAACGACAGCAACTTAACATTTATTGAATATATACTAAGTGCCTAGTCTTGCACAACGTATTTTATGTACATTTTCTCATGCCCACACCAACCCCATAAGGTAGGAATTATCTCCATTTTGCAGATAAGGAAACTGGAAACCAGAGAAGTGAAGTAACTTACTCAAGGTCCTGTAGCTCCGAGCTCACTAAGGCGTAAGACACACTGGGGAGCCACAAACGGGTTACAGGTGTGCTGAGATATTGATCACCCGGTCCTCGGGGTGGCTGGGTGAGGCCCGGGGCTGCTGTGTTCCTGTCTTGCTCCCTCCATTTACCTCAAGGTTTTGTACAAATAGCGTTTTGTATGTGTTCCACAACATAAAAAAAGGTTGCAAAACACTGACATGGCTAATAAACTTCAATTTATTATTCTCAAACCCCTGTTGACGTAAATAATCCATAATCACTCTATAAATCAAAATTGGGGTGAGTTTATTATGAGCCAACTTTTGAGGACCATGGCCCAGGGGCTTCCTTCCCTAAAGAAGGAAGGGCACCGGTGGGGGCCGCGGGCTGGGGGGGCGGGGGGCGGGGCGGGGCGGCCCCAGCTCACAGTGCGGTGAAGAAACTGAGACTCGGAGGGCCAAGCCCCTTGCCACAAGTCGCACAGCCAAGGAGGCAGAGCCAGAACTTACACCCAGATCCGGAGACGACAGGAGAATGGCCTCCTGGGATGACAAGGAAGGAGGGACAACGCCTGTTCAGAATGTTTCCGCCACGGCAAGGTGTTTCAAGTCACAGACAGTCACCCGCAGGGCCAGGGTGGCTCCCGCCGAGAGGATGAGCAAGTTCCTGAGGATGAGCACTTCACCATCGTGGGGGACGACTGCCATGCCTGGAACATCAACTACAAGAAATGGGAGAATGAAGAGGACGAGGAGGAGGAGGAGCAGCCGGCGCCAACACCAGCCTCCGGCGAGGAGGGCAGAGCTGCTGATGCAACTGCCACCCCTGCCCCCGCGCCCAGGCCGCCCCTAGACTTTAGGACCACGTTGAGGAAGCTCTTTAGCTCCCACAGGTTTCAGGTCATCATCATTTGCCCGGTCATTCTGGATGCCCTCCTGGTGCTGGCCGAGCTCATTCTGGACCTGAAGATCATCCAGCCCGACAAGAATAACTATGCCGCCCGGGTGTTCCACTACATGAGCACTGCCATCCTGACCTTCTTTATGATGGAAGTTTTCTTTAAAATCTTTGTCTTCCGCTTCGAGTTCTTTCACCACAAGTTTGAAATCCTGGACACCATCGTTGTGGTGGTCTCGTTCATCCTCGACATCGTCCTCCTGTTCCAGGAGCATGAGTTCGAGGCTCTCGGCCTGCTGATCCTGCTCCGGCTGTGGCAGGTGGCCCGGATCATTAACGGGATAATTATCTCCGTTAAGACACGTTCAGAACAGCAGCTGTTAAGGTTAAAACAGATGAACATACAATTGGCCGCCAAGGTCCAACACCTTGAATTCAGCTGCACCGAGAAGGAACAAGAAATTGAAAGACTGAACAAGCTCTTGCAACAGCACGGACTCCTCGGTGAGGTGAACTAGACGGGGACCCACTCCACCTCAGAAGACCTTGCTTCCCGGGCCTGTGCCTGTGGCAGGAAGGACGCTGGCCTCTCTGGGGGCCCTCTGGGGGAGAGGCTTGCTTCCATGCCTTGGTCTCACTCCTGCCCAGTTGGGATCCTGGGGGACACAGCCTTTCGGAAGGCTCTGTTTCTCCCTTGGTCTGACCAAGGGCTTCCCATCCCAGTCCCACCCCACACTGTGTAATAACAAAGGTACCAAACTGTATCTTCACATATTGAACACTTTACTCTTGCTTGAAAATGAACAAAGCTGGACAATCACTAGTTGTATATAAATTTAATCTCATCAAATGTACAGTTTTCACATTTCACATGTATATTGAGGAACCAGTGCATCCTTTCATATGAGCACTCTGAAAGACAAAAGAAAAAAAAAAAGGAAGCTACCTTAGCTACCAGCCCATTCTAAAAAAGTCTTCTATATTTCCAAGCTGTTCTTAACAGCTTCTCTTATCACAATTTCCCCCAGGGAGGTTGTTCTTGGGCACCCAGCCCCCTCCTCTGCATCATCGAGCTTCTAGCTGGTTCCACCTAGTTCTGCCACCTGACAACATTTTTCTCAATTACTGTACAATTAATGTATAAACTAAACTCTCTCCTTCCCTCGGGCCCTCCTACCGTATTCTGTCAAGCTTCAACCGCTTGGAACAGCTCTGTGGCATCCCACACCAGCCCTCCAGGTGGAGAGCTCGCTAGCTACAGTGGCTGGTACAGAAATGGCAATTAGACCCAAGACTCCACTGTAATTAACATGACATTTGGGGGAAGAGCCCCTCGTGAGGCCCTGTACTCGTACAATTTTATACATATTTTGCTACTTTTGTACTCATTTCAAGGGGACCTGAAAAAAAAACCTGAACTAAAAACAATGAATATTTTAAAAATTACTCACATTAAAGGAGGGGGTGAATAAACTGGATAAACCCTCAACACCTGAGCTACTTCAAGGTCTGTTCTCTTTACCGTCTTTCCAAAGGCACAGTTTGGTTTCCAAATATGATCTATATGCTGAGAGTATTGGAAATGACCAAGACCAGATAGTGCAAGCCAAGTAGAATAAGATTTCCAAAGGAAAAAAGGAGGGAAGTGAGTGGAGGGGGGAGGCGTGTTGGTTTGGGGGCAACCTCAAGGGTTGGAAGTATAATAAAAAGGGATGTCTCTGAGGGACCCCAGGCCCCCATGCACTCTGTTCTGGAGGTGTGGGGTAGTTTCCTTAATTAATGACTTACGTCAGACAAACGGGAAGAAGAAATCAAAGGGCAGCTTGGCATTGATGGTTGGCCAAGCTCTGAAGCCTGCCTCTGCAGGTGCAGACACATCCACAAAAGCAACCGCGGTGGAAATAAGAATCGTCCTTTCATTTCCTGACTTGGTCTGGAATAAAGAGAGTGACGCGAGCCCTGCCCGCTAGTGTGTTCCCAGGACAACCAAGATGGACGTCCTTCGTTCCTTTCCTCGCCTGACCAGGTCAGGTCCCAAATCTGACAGGTCCGAGGAGGGCTAGTGAGCCGTTAACTCGGATGAGAGAGACAGTGTCTACTCAGGTTGTCCTAACCGACACATCAATGTCAATCACAACTCCATTTTCACAAGAATTTTAAAGATCAAATCTAAACAAGAAGGCTAATGTGAATAAAACCATTATCAGCGGAGTTTCTCTAAGTAAAAGATAATGACTGCTAAATTGCTTTAAGAATCCAGATTGTTTCGATTTTAATTATAATCTTTTTCACAAAATAATAAATTTCACCTATCACACTTGAAAAAAAAAAAGAAGGAAGGGCACCAAAGATGTGGGGTGTACAGAGCGGTTATATACCATCAAAGAGCATGTATCACATAGGACTGCAATGTCCCGTTTACAATAGCCACAAGATCGCCCTGCCAGAATAGCTATTGATGGACACAGCGGGGAGCAGGTCTGTTGTCTCGATGGGTGTGTCTGCTGTCAGGTCTGTGGTCTAGAGCTGGGCGGTCACAGGATGACTGCAGCAATCAAATCCTAGCCTAGGGAGAAATGCTTATCCTTAACAAAATGCCAGTGTGGGAGAAGTTGCATCCTTATCTTAAGGGCATTTACTCTTCTCTTTGGGACATGGCAAAGCAGATACACAATGCATGTTTGAAGGCAACAGGCCCTGTTGGAAAAACAAACTCAGGCTGAATTAGTTTTACTCCAAATGGCTTCCTCATATGCTCCAATATATCCTATTGCTTGCCATTTATCACCCCAAACTGACTGACTGCCAAGTCCTTGCTCTTAACATGATATAACAAGACCTCTTTAAAAAGTTACAATTAAACAGTATGAAAATACATTTCTATCAACAAAAAAGTTACTTTCTTTAAAATAAATTTTGTCCGGGAACAGGGAGAATCCCCCTCTGCCCTTTCCCTTAAGGTTCTTATGGCTGGCCAAATAATTACCAGTCAGGTTAGCAGGAGAAAATAATACTAAGTTTAATAACATGTATACATGGGAGAAACCCGAGAAACTGAGTTTCTCAACAAAATGGCAGAGATTCTCATCTTAAATACTATCTTCAGCTAAAGACAAAGGAGGATGTTGGGGGTGGAGGGAGTCAGTTACAGTTTACCACTAAAGCACTGTAAACAAGGGTAAGGTTATTATGCAAATTTAAGGCCTCACCTTCCACATTGATAAGCTTCTAGAGATGAGGTCATCCCCCCTCTTCCCAGTACAGAGAGGGAGATACCTTTACAAATGGAGATTTCCCTTATAAATGTAAAGGTTTGTGTGGCAACTCTTTGCAGGGCCACCTAGAGAATGTGGCCTGGGAGAGACAGAATTTTTGATAAGATGGGCTTGTTGGTGCCTTTCCTATTGTAACATCTATTTTACTTTATATTACAGTCATCATATGGTAGTAACCCCTTCCTGAAACAGGCCTTCTATGTTAATTTATTTAAACAGTTAGTGGGGGAGGTCAACTGTCTGTCAGAGAAAATAATCAAGGTAAAGAGATATATTTCAGGGTGGCTAATTTTGATCTCCCACAATTTCTAGGTGTATTCTAATCTGACCGACTTTCTCATTGACCTACTTGCCATTTAACCAATCACTATTTGTAAGCTAGGCTAAAATGGAACAAAAAAAATAATATTCAGTAGCTAGAGCTGTCATTCTGCTTTCTTCATTAGATACATTTGTGAAAAAGAATAACACAAATGATTACATCTATTTCAAACTCATGCAAAAGATTTCTCAATTCTAAGTAACCCAAATATCTTATTTTGTGGTGTTAAAAACATTCTGAGATTTGACAGTGAAGAATTTTAAAAAGTAATGAATGTGTTAGTTTCAGTAAGAGGGTACAATGTATAAAAAGTCATTCATCAAATATAGTGAATATCTACTCTGTGCTAGAGACTATACTAGGTATCGGCAATATATTAGTAAAGAAGAATTTCATGGTCCCTATCTTTATGAAGTTAACAGGCTAGAGCACTGTTCTCAAACTTTAATATGCACAGGAATCACCTAGAGGACTTACTAAAACACAGATTCTTTGGTCCCACTAAGGAATTTTGACTCAGTAGCTTTGGGGAAGGACTCAGAGTTTGCATGTCTAACCAGTTCCCAAGTAATGCTGATGCTGCCCATCAGAGGACCACATTTGAGTAACTATGTCATGTATGTCATTTAATCCTTACAATCTTATAGCACAGGTTTTATTATTCTCATTTTTACAGAAGCAGCAGCTGCTGCTCAAAGAGGTTGAATTAGTGGTTCTCAATCTTCAGAGGTCATAGGACTCACCCAGGGAGCTTATTTAAAACATCGATTTCTGAGATTCTGAGTTGGTAAGTTTGGAACAGGGCCCAAGGATCTGCATTTAACCAAGACCTCAGGTGATTCTGATGCAATTGATCTCAAGAACCTGCATCAGACCCTGGGTTAAATACTATCTCAAGTTCTCAAAGCTAGCAAACGGTAGTGCCAGGCTAAGGACCCTTTAATGAAAGAGAAAACGGATATTTCCAAAAATCCTGAAACAAACTATTTGATCTGCTTATAAAAATGTCACAGGCTAACACATCAGGCACTTAAAAATTAGAGTGAAAAACCAATTTTATAACTAGTATCCTGATAATCAGTAGACAGGACCCTCATTATAATATTCAATATTTGTGAAAGTTAAATTAATATTAAAGGTATTATAACAGAAAAGTGGCAATCAGGAGAACGAAGCTCACATATAACTTGTACTTCGATATTTCCTTCTGAGACTGCTATAGTACCAGTGAAAGTAATTTATACTTACACAGGAAAATCAGGTATGTATCGGAAGTAACTCCCTCACACTAAAATAATAAAACTCTAGCCCTAACCTCCCACCTGAGGTTGTTTCCACTGAGAGCAGCTCATCAGCACTTCAAATGCAACACATCCAAAACCACCTTCAAGAGCTCCCCTCTCAGACTGACTTTCTATTCTTCATCCTTCTGTACTGAATGGGCCTCTTACCATAGATATTTTTGTATTCTAAAAACTATGACATGTTTTAAAAGCTTTCTCAAAGCTGCTCCTCATTCTTCTGTTAACACTAACGGTACCCTAATCCTCCAAGGCAGCCAGCTGACATCTTTGCTCTCTCTGACTACCCCAGCCTTATCTGATCATTTGGCACATCCTATCAATTCCACCTGTGCAAATTTTCTCCTCCATCCATCTTCTTCCCATCCCACAGATATCGACCTGCTTCAAGACTGTACTGAACGAAACTGGCCCCAAATCACTCTGCGTGGAATATATGCAGTAGAATTAAGTTTTCATAACCAGGAGAGTTCTCAGAGAACAAATACCAACACCAAGTATGCCACAACTCCTTTTCTTGCCTGGCTAACTCCACTCCTTGGTCCCCCTTTCAGATTTTATCAGACTTCTTTTCCAGAAAGGATACTCGGAGCCTCTTCCACAATGGATAGGTGTCCCTATTTGCTCTCCCAGCAATTACTTATTGAATGAACAGAGCATTCTGTGCCACCTACACTATCTCAGCTGTTACTCCACTATACCTAAATTGCCTACTTGGTGGAGCTATAGACTCCGTGACAACAGGAATGTGTTATTCGGGGCTTCATTCCAGTGCTGGCACTCTATCAGCACTTTCAGTAGTGAACTAAAGAATAAACGGAGGCGGGAACGAGACCATCACAGTCTTGGAAGGCAAAGAAAGAAAGAAAACCAAACAACGTCGCTTCTAGAGCCTGGATAGAATGAGGGGGAAAGTGGCACGAGGGACGAGGCGCGCCGTGTAGACGGAGCAGAGGAGAGCAGGCCCGGCGCGTAACCGGAGCTGTTTCCCACGCACACTGTGACCTCGGGCCAGTCACTTCATCTTCCTGGGATTTCCTCTCCTCAAAGTTAAAGCAAACACTTCTAAGACCCCGCGGTTGTAACACCGGCCCCAGGAAGCCGGAGAAGGATTACCGAATGTACAGGACGGGGTTGCCCGAGGACCTGCGGGGCCAGCCGCGCTGAAACGCGGTACCTGCGGGTTCCGTGCGAAGCACCGAGCAGCACAACTGCAGCCGCCAACGCCTCCGGAGCACGAAGGGAGGCGGGAAAAAGGGCGAAGAGGAAGAGCCGCCGAGACTCTAGGAAACACCGGGGAGAGACCAACTGAACTGCGGCCACAACGGAAACAGCGCGTCCCCCGCGCTCGCTTCCGTTCCCCAGCCTGACGCGGTCCGCTCCCTTCGCATTCCGGTGGACAACACGGGCCGGTGACTGTGTTCCGGCCTCGCCCGCCGCTGGGGGCTGGGCCGGCCGCCTCCAGGCGACTCCGCCTCCCGGCGATTCTCGTCCCCGAGGCGGCGTCGGAGACTGAGCTCCACGAGGGCGCGGAGGGTGAGGCGGGCCGGGCCGGGAGAGCTGAGAGCGGAGGGGGCGAGCCGCTGTGCGGCACCGGCAGGTGGGGCCCGTGAGGTGAGGCGGAGCGCTGAGCCCGCGGCGCGGCGCTTGGGGAGAGGAGCCGCAGCGGCCGTCGTCTCCTCGAATGAGCCGTGGCCACCGGAAAGGTTAGAAGGGAAGTTTACCGTAGGACGTGCTGCCGGCAAATGAGCATTTCTTCCCAGTCTCTCTCTCTGATGTAGAGTCAAAACATGAGACATACATGGTTCATTTTTCAAAAATGCCTTTAGAGATGGAAAGATGCGAGAGAAAGACGTGGCTTTCTCCGGCTCCTCGTGAAGGCGTGAGCAGCGGCCCAGAGGAGGCGAGGGCTCCCTCACTCGGCGGTGCGTGAGCATAAACCCGGGGAGAGGCCCGCTAAGAGGTCCCGGGGGAACCTCCAGCTTAGAAGTCCACATTGACAGTTGAATGCTGACACCAGCATTTTCCCTGCCCCTGCAAAAAAAGAATCAGGAGTGGCGGTGGATTTTCTGTGATGCTGAAAACACAGCTCACATTGAGCGGGTCTTGCTAAGATCCGCGGGCCCTGACAGAACGTTTGTGACAGTGCCAGACACAGGACACTCGGGGGTGCTTTCCTTTGTCTTTTTTTTTCTTTTTTTTTAACAAACTGTCTTTTTTAACTGGAGTATGACAAATACAGAAAAGTACATGAATCATAAACCTGTTGATGAAAACATGCTTAATGATTTATTACAGAGTTAATGCGGTTTTTGGGGGAAAACAAATTTTGACAAAGGAGACTGCAACTTGCATCTCAGATTCACAGTTTCTCTGGGAGAAGATCCTGCCCCAATTATCCTGCTCCTCGTCAGCTCTAAGGCAGTGCAGACCCTGGGAATCGCCCACGGGCTGCACGAGGGCCCATAGGCTGGGACCTATATGAGCGGGCCCAGCTGAGGGTCACAGTGGGGATTGAAATTCAGCCTTGCGCTATTATCTGGCCCCTTCAGCTATCACTTTCTACGAGGCCTTCTTTGGCCAGCCTGGTTAAGTAGCCTCCTCCCTCATCCAGTCCCTCTCTGGCAGGGATTGCTGTTGTCCACCAATATCTGTTCTCTTCCTCTGGAATTTTAGCTGAACACATGGTCACAGCAGTAGAGACTGCATTTCCCAGCCTCCCTTGCAGACAGGTGTGTCTGCATCTAGTCAACAGAATGTGAACAGAAGGGATGTGCCCTTAAAAAATGGGCACGTGGTGTCCGCAAACTTTTTCTCCTTCCTCATAGTTGGAATACAGGCAGGATGATAGGAGCGGACGCAGCTACAGAATAGAGAGATGAAAGATTGCAGGGATGAGGGCGACAGAGCCATCCTACCTCTGTCCTCACCACCCCCTCCAGACAGTTACAAAGGGGGGAAAAGCCACTTCCATCTGGTTTAAATATATTCTTGAGTTTCTTTGTTACAAGTAGCCTAGATTGTATCTTAACTAAGGTACCCTGTATGTCAAAACCTTGTTTCACTTTCTACAGTGTATCACTATCCAAAATTATCTCATATATGTACGTGCTTAAATGCTTGTTATCTTGTTCTGACAGAATGTGTGCTCCCTGAAGGAATGGACTATGTCTTGTTCACTGCTGCAATGCTAGTTCCTAGAACCGTACCCATCATATAATAGATGCTTAAAAATATTTGGTGAATAAATTAATTATTTCCAAGTACAAAGGAAAAAACAGGTGCAGGGAGTTTAAATAATTTGCCCAACTTCATACAGCTAGTAAATGGCAGAGCTCAAGTCAAACTCAGAACCATCTAACTCTGATATTCCTGTTCATTCTGGAATACCTGAGGGTTTCTGACTTTAGTCGTGCATAAAGGTCAGGTGGGGTGCTTGCTCATATATTACTAATGTATTAATAATACATTACTGAGTAGCTCAGACACTGACTCAGTAGATCTGAATATGAGACTGTAACAAGCAACCCAGGTGATTCCGATACAAGTGGTCCTCAGACAAAACTCTGAGAAACACTGCAATGACCTATGGCTTATTTAGCTGTTCCCAACTTTGCATACCCTTAGAATAAAGAAAAAGTGATATAACTAGTGCAGTATTAAAAGTAATAATCTGAAACAACACATGATTACTTTTGATGAGTCTCAAAGGCATTATGTTAAGTGAAAGGAGCTAGAGCCAAGTGATTCCACTTACATGGCAATGTGAAGAAGACAAAGCTATAGGGACAGAAGTCAGCCCAGCAGTTACTGGGGGTGAGGATGGAAGGAAGTGATTGGGTCTGAAGGAGCACAAGGGGACTTTCGAGGGTTACTGAAATACTCTATATCTCGACTCTGGTGGAGGTTATGGCCTTTCACGCTTATCAAACTCATAAACCTGTACACCTAAAAAGTGTGCATTTTACTGTACAAAAATGATATCTCAACAAACCTGACTTTAACATAAAAGATAATTAATAGAGTAGTTCTAATTGGCCACAAATTAAACCACAAGAGAACTTCAATTCATTCTAAGAAAAATAAAAATAAATCTGTCCTTCGAAAAACCATAACTTATACAATTGTCCAGAGCAGTCATTTATGAGAGCAACAAATACGTAGCCTAAACGTAGAAAATGTTTTCCCTCCTCCTTCTGTTCTGGCTTGATTCACCAGTCATGTTCTTCCCAGTGTCCCCGCGAATGCACTTTCTAGAACAATGTGCCTTTGGCAAGAAGCAACCAATCAACTGAAATAGGTCCTGATATACAGCAGTGACTTTGTCCTAAATGTCTCAAGAAATTCTACACTAGTTAAGTCAATAAACCTTCTAGGAAAATGAAAAAACAAAATCATTCTATGTTCCAGTTACCAACTGCTGCATAATAGACCACCCCAAAACTTAGTGGCATAAAACAACAATTGATTATCTCGCATGTTCTGTGGTTGGCTGGGCTCAGCTGGGTGGTTCCTGCTTGGGGTCTCTCCTGTGGTTGCAGTCAGATAGCAGCTAGTCTGGACTGGATGTCCATGATGGTTTTTTCATTCACATATCTGATGGCGCAGGTGGAATGGCTGGAAGAAACAGGCTGGCTGGGCAATTCTCTTTTTCTCTTTCTCTGTTTCTCTCTCTCTCTCTCTCCCCCAACATGGCCTCTAACGAGTAGCAGAATATGCCACCCCAAAACATGCCACTTTGGCATAAGGATCATTTTGAGCTGTAGGCATTTGATAAGAAGCAAATACAAGAAAAGCTCTCTGCCCTCCCCCCATTTGCCTAAAAGCAGGACATAAATTTGTAGAGGTGTTCCCCCTCTCTTCTCCACCAGGAAGGACAAAAGATAATCACTGGAGACAACTCTAGACCCTTGTCAGCCCAGAGGTGGCACTAAAGGAATCTATATAACCAGCTGTACTAACTAGCCCTTATCTTACATTGGTTCCCCCATGTATTTGCCTTCTCACAATTTGTTGCCCTAGAAACTCAAAATCTTTTGCCTTCCTCTTGTCACTTCTCTAAAAATGTATTACTCTTGTTAAAATGTTATATAAGCCCCAGTTCTAATCACTTCTTTGAGTTACTCATCTCTGAGCACTCCCATGTGTATGCATGATGCATGTGTTAATAACCTTCTATTTGTTTTTCTCTTGTTAACCTGTCTTTTGTCACTCTAATTTACAAGGTCCAAGCCAATGAACCTAGGATGAGTAGAGAGAAAAGAGATGTTTTTCCTCCCCTACACCTCTCTATCTGGCTAGCTTGGGCTTCCTCACAGCATGGCATCTTAGGGCATTTGGATTTCTTACATAAAACTTCATATTCCAATTTGTATAAAATTTTATAAAGAACTGTCACATACATTATTTAATTTGATCATCATGATAACAATTAAGGTAGGGAAGGCAAGGATTTTATCCTCAATTTACTAATGGGAAAAACAAGCTTCAGAGAAGTTGGGTGAGTCACCCAAAATCATATGGCCAGTAAGTGCCAGCCCACAAGCCTCCTGACTCCTAGCCAGGGCTCTTTCCCTGGTTCTCACGCCGGCTCAACGGGATGTTTGTCTTCCTTTGGTATCATTCCAGCCTGAATGTTGAAGTTCGACTGACATCATCAAGGTGCTGGTGTCAGCAAAACCACGCTTCTGAGACTAGTATGGTAAGACAAATTGAGAAAGAGCCAAGGAAACATTAGGGACCCATCTACTAGAGAGATTTTAATTGGAATGTATTTCAGATTAAGATTGTAGGTGTTGACTGTACTATCTGAAAGGAAGGGCTTCTACTATTACCTTATTGGAAACTCCCCTAGCCCCAGCACAAACCATCAACAGTGGTAGGATATAAAGTTGGCATGAACCATTTACATCACCAAGTAACTTTTTAAACCAGTCAGTTGTCTCACCTCCCCTTCCATCTGTTCCTTTTCAGGATCATAAATGAGTAACAAATGGAGTGGTTTGAATTTTACTTCCCCTTCTTGTCCTTGGTTAAAATTGTCTTAATAGATGCTGAAATGGCTTAAAGTCAGCTGTATCATAGCGTCCAGTAGGACAGTGATGATTATTCAGATTCTTCAATGAAATGATGCTGTGGCAAGAAAAAAAAATGTGTTTAAAAGATTACTTGATCCTTCTAGCTGTCAAACTTGATTTTGATTTTGTGAAATACAAGATAACTCTTTTAGAAAAAGTAGCAATAAAATTCCCATCATGCACTAATGTTGGAGCTGATGTCAAGGTAACCTTAAAATGATACATAGACAAGTCATGAATGCTCAAAGGATCTTGAAGAAAATATTCTATCTTTTCAGGTCTCAAATATTTATATTGGTGACACTGTTTAGTGTTGTGGTTCACAATGCCCAGCAAATGTTGAGGTCAACAAAAAAAGAAGGCTGTCCTGCTATATGTTAGAGAGTTATTTCATGGGTGTCCTTACCTCCTCAATACGTGGAGACAGGCGGGGACAGGGCCTGGGACTATAAGCAAAGGGAGCTATTTGAAGGGTGCCACGTGACACAGACCACCCACAAAATTCCCATAATTAGAGGAAAACAAACTAACGTATGTTTTTAAAACTATCTGTAATTTTTTCCAAAGAAAGTAAAGGCAAGAAAATGAAGAATAAAGCAGTCACACTAAAACTCTATAGCTCAGGTATTATAATAGATACAGTGGAGAGCCAGGGAGTTCTGGGACAGGCAGAGTCAGAGACCAGGCTCCGCCTCTTTCTGCAGGACCTTGGGCAAGTTTTCCTACTCTCTCCAGGCCTCAGGTGCCTTATCTAGACAAGTGAATAATGGCAGCACCTCCCTTACAGGGTGGCTGTGAGGACCAAGTGGGTTAAGATACGTTTACTTGCTTATAATGGCTCTTAGCTCACAGTGAGCAGTGTGTAAGTGTTTGCTATTCTTACAGTAGAAATCGAAAGGTAGAATGGTAATATCCTTTGAAAGTTTAAAAATCAAAGAAGCTGTGCAGAAGACAATTTTGTTTGTGTAATAAACCTTTTATTTTTAAATAATTTTAGGCATACAGAAAAGTTGCAAAAACAGTACAAATATTTCCCTTGTATGCTAACCCTGACTATCCAAATGTTAACATTTTAACACGTTTGTTTTTATCATTCTCATTCTCTATCCTACATTTTTTAACAAAACACTTGAGAGTAAGTTGCAGACATAATGCCCTTTACCTCTAAATATTTTGGGTGTATTTCCTAAAAGCAAGGACATTCTCTTACATAGGCACAGTACAATTATAAAATTAGAAAATTAACATCAACACCGTACTATAATTCAATCTACAGATCTTATTCAAATGTCACCAGCTGTCACAGTGATGTCCTTCATAGCAAAAGAGAAAGTTTTTTTCTTTCCAGGACCTAATCAGAGATCACATGCTGCATTTAATTCCACACCTCTTTATCCTGCTTTGATTCAGTTCAGTGCCTTAGTCCATCTTTATCCTTTGTGACCTTGATGGTTTTGAAGAGTTCAGGCCAGTTATTTTGTAGCACACCCTCATTCTTTTTTTTGCTGATGTTTCCTAATGGTTAGATTGAAGTTATTCATTTTTGGCAGGAGAACCACAGAAGTGAGGTTGTGTCTTCCCCTCTGCTTCATATCAAGAGGCACAGATGCTTATTTGTCCCATTACTGGTGGTATTAAAAATGAACAGCCAGGTGAAGAGGTACATAGGGCGAGGTCTGGAAGGGTCCCAAGCACAGGAGCCCCTGTCCCCACAGAGTTGGGGTGTGCCACGCTCCCGGCACATAGATGTGTTCAACTCTGAAGCTCCTGCAGAAAGCAGTTTTGGTTGAGGATGTTAAATTTTGTAGGAGACTAATAAATATCGTCCTTTATAAGGATGTCTTCTGATGTCAAACGTAGCACTCCTGGAGAGCAACAAAGCCATCTTTTCAGCAATTACTGCTTCTGGACCTAACTGTGAACTTTCGTCAGTCAACCCTTATCAGATAGTCCTGGGAGAATATACTGTTGTTGTTAAGAACTTTAATATATTTCTACATGATAGTGCTGAAGAAAATGAAATGAAGGAATTTTAAGAAATAAGAATATTGTTTCCAGCCAATTCATGCAGATCTCTGGAACCTATGATTCAGAGGCAGAGATCTAAGTAAAAATAATATTGATGTTGCATTCAATTGTGTTATAAAGCAAATGTGCACTTAGCACTGGATGTTGAGAAGAGTTTTTCAAATATTCTGAATTACAGAATTTGACTTGGACGAGGCCAGCCTGAGAGTTTAGGAAGGGTCATATCCTGAGACACAGACAGGCATTCTTGGTTCTCTGCAGCACGAAGGGCAAACAGGAAGGACCAGTGTTGAGAATTAGACCTGCCCTTGGGTGTCACAGGGGTGCAGAAGGGAAAGGGTGGGTCCAGCTGCAGAACGCAGTATTTGAAGCCTATGCTGACAGCTATCTGGAGTCCAGTGTGCTAGTTATAATTGTTGCCATATCACACACACAGCCCACTCAAAGTATATATACACTGCTCTGATTCCAAAGCACTCTGCGAATAAACGATCACGTGAAATTCGCTGGCTAATAAGTCAGAAGTGGGATTCAATGACGACTGGTTCACTAAGCTGAGAGACTATGTTATGCATAGAATTAACAATTATATAGAAACATTGAAAATAGGCTAAATTATACAAAGTTACAAAATAGCAGCAAAGATATTAAAATAGTGGGTTAGTTTAATGGCACAGGCAATTTCACTTCAGCTTAATATACTTCCTTCCCATAATATCTAGTCTACCCCAGACTCATTTCTTACATTATTTGATTACTATGCTAATTCTAAGAAACACTTTAGATCTAAGTATGTAATATGTCTTGGAAAGACCTAAATGAATAACGCACCTAGAAAGATCCAGGAAAAGTTAGAAATATTCTGCCAATCTGCCATTTGCTGCCAATCAGTTCATGCTGGTGGACTACAATAGAGCAAATAGAGAAGCCACTTCTCCCTAGTGGCAGGTGGAACACAAATGACACAGCACAGGTGAGCTTTACAGGTACTAAGGCAACTTGCTATGCATTCATCAAAATGTTTGCTGCTGCTTTTATTCCACTTTCCATCATACTTGCTCTGTCTGCATATACTTCTCATGTAATCAAATTTAATTTATATTATGAATTGCTTTTCAGTCACCAGCATCACCTGTATATGTGGCTTCATTTTCCAATAAATACGTTTCTTTATTATCTTTTATATACCAGTATTAACTGATGCCAATAAATTTATTTTTAGCTATATAATTTTATATTTTATTTTAGGGTTGGTAGATATTATTGAATATCCAGAATTTATGATTTTGTATTTCCATTTCATAGAATCACTAAACTTTATTTTATGTGGAAAATGATTCTTTTCCCTAGAATCAATTCTAAATTAACTTTCAATGCTTCTACGTAAGAGTACATAAAACTCTCCAACAAAATTAGGAGGTACTATCTATACCTGCAATACGGTAATTAATGATATTAACACTAACTGCCATCGTTGAGTACTGAACAATTTGTATCTGTTATCTCATTTAATTTTCTGAATGACATCAGGATTATCCAGTGCAGGGTAATTGTGTGTCACAGCAGATGGATGACAGCATGTAACAAGTTGTCCAGGAGGAGTCAATATTTGGAAATCCAGCTAGCCAGGCCGGCAGTGGCATTGGCACACTGAGGTTTGTCCTTGGTGAAATAAGCCTGCAGAATAAACCCACTTCTCCAGCAGTTTTAGCTCACCATTTCAATTTACTGTGGCTCCACTAGCAAAAGTATTACATTATTATGAACATCTTTCCAAAGGCAATGGACTGGCTGAAAGCACAGAAAAAAGGAGAGAATGGGGCTAGGTGGGCTCACCTGGGGCCTCGCTTGTCAGGAGGTTTCCTGATTTGGGTGGGGAATGAGTGTGTGTGGCAGAAAGTCTCATGTAATATTTCCCTTCTTTTTTCATAGGTGGAATTGTCTCCACACCTTCCACAATGGGAAATTTTTATCTTTCTCTCTGTATATACATATATTTCCAGCTAATCTAGTTTACAAACCAGGTCAAACTATAGTCTCAAACCTACCCTAAAATAGATGAATTATATATGTGTTTATATAAAATAAATATAGATATATGGTGTTAGTATAAATATGCAACACTCACTATGTGAAAATAAAGTTTTAGTCCCCTTGGAATACAAAGATGAGTAAGACGTCATCCTTGCTTCCGGGGGCTGGGGGTCCGCTCGGGGCCACAGACGAGTTAACAGGTGATGGAACAAGACATGCAAAGCCACAGGTGCCAAGTGGCGCACACGGAGCAGCCTCCGAGATCGAGATCGCCTTCTCACAGGGTCTGTAGTGCCCAAGCCGAAGGGCAGGGGCGGGGCGGGGGCACTGAGAGACTGGCAGCAGCACGTACGGGAGGGGGGACGGCAGAGGAAGTGGTTTTGTGCCCGTCAAATGAGACTGCCTAGATGCCTGCCTCTTCCCTCTCTACGTAAAATGACTCCTTCTCAGGACACTTGTATGTAAAAGTGCTTTGGATTTTAAGTTCATCAGAGACCAGGATCATGTCATTCTAACGTGCACTGCACAGCAGAAAACAGAACTGTGTTGAAACCATGCTTAGCAAATGATCTCTGGAGATGACAGAGGTGTTTCCCGGCAGAACTGTCCGCAGGCCCAATTCTGAAGCACCTGAAAGTTCCCCGGGCCCCCCACCCCACCTCCTCACCTTTTGGTCCCTGTTCTCTCCCTCACTGCCTTCCTGCTTCTCAGAGCCTCGCTGCTTTGGGGCCTCACTCAGGCCTGCCACCCCGGCCGACCCTTCCTCCCCAGATTAGCCTTCTCCTCCCTCTCCTGCCTGTGCAACTCCCTCTCTCTCATCTGTCCCCCAGGAGGACGGCTAGACAATCAAACTAATTTACACTAACACACGGAAGCCCAAATTGCTGGCGTATTATACTAGCCATCGCAAGAACATTTAATTTTTGCAAGAAGAGCTTGTAAATTCCAATAAGCAAAGACTGTAGCTTCAGCTGAGATTGTTTCTTGTTGCTTTCCTGGCTCTCTCAAATTATGCCCTCAGGAAACTGCTTCTCGGCCTGCAAGTTAACTTGCTCTGGCCCTTGGACACATTTGTAGTGTTCAAGTCCCTCTGGAGGCAAAAATAATCCCATGTTACCAAAAACATTTATACTGTGTGTGTGTATCAAACATACCCTGGGTGTGTGTGTGTGTGTGGTGCGTGTGTGCATGTAGGGTGCGTGTGTGGGGTGTATGTGGTGCGTGTGGAGTGTGTGGTGTGTGTGCATGTGGGGGGGGGTGTGGTGTATGTGTACACATGCCCCCCACCAAAAGACTATAAATGATTGGACCCTGTGCTGCGGGGTCCCATCCCTCCTCTTCTCCATTCTAGACCCCCAGGCCAAGCCACCATTGTCCTGGGCCTTGACCATTTCAATAGTCACCAACTGGCCCCCTTCCCCTCATTTTCACTCTCCCAGTTTCTTCTCTCCCCAGCCACCAAAGTGATCATTAATAACTTAATTCAGACCCTCTCTTTCCCCTGTTTAAAGTCCTGAACTGGCTCCGCAGTGCACTTAAGTTGTTTTTCCCAGAGGGTAAGCTTTTACTTCACTGTTACATGAGTCTCACAGGTAAACCCAACACGGCCAGAAACTGAGCAGATCAGGTGCCAGCGCAGAGGCCTGGCACAGAAGGACGGAGGGAGGAATCCGGCTCGTCTGCCCGTGGCCCAGTCTGCCGAGGTGTTTCTATTACACGAGAGTGAGGGCAGCTGGCATCCGAAGCAATCCGGGCTACAGACGCTTGGAGCCAAGAAATAGAAAGTCTCACCGGGCGGGGTCTGGGCAGGGCCAGGAAATAGGCCCAATGCCTTAAACGCGCGGCCCTTGGCTACTGCTCTGCCCTCGCCCCCCGCCCCTCGCTCAGGGCATTCCCACACCTGGGCCTGCTTTCTGCTCTCCGTACGGCCACAACGCAGCCTGGCTTCAGGACCTTCAGCTGTGGCGTGGAATGTTCTCTTGCCTGGAATATTCTTCTCAAAGGTTGTCCCAGGATTGGCGCCTTCACGTCTCTCTAACTTGGCTCAACAGTCGCCTTCCCAGCAGAGCCACAGCCAGCAAAGCCGACCCGCCCTCTCCACCGCTCTGCCTTCCCGGCGCCCATCAGTCTGAACCGACATCCTTCCCTTCACTGGGCGCCTTCACGGAGTGCTGCGGAGGGCACCGTCCTGTGCACTCGGGACATGTCATGGAACAGACAGACAAGCGCCCCGCCTCTGGGAGCTGACAGATCTTGTCAATCCTGTGGTTTATTCCTTGATCGTCAGCCTCCCCCACTAACACCTAAGCTGTACGAGAGCAGGGCCTTCGGTCAGCCTTGTTCACTGCTTTACCCCGGAGCCTAGAACAGTGCCTGGCACATCATTCACGGTCAATCAACAGTTGACTGAATACACAAATGTTTATAGTTTTTATTAGGGTACACAAAACAACATTTTAAATTCTGATCACTGAGACAAAGTTAATTCATTCAGTTACCATTTAATTATAAAAATGAGGCAAACAAGAAACCTAATTACTGTATTAATTACTCAAATGATCAGTCATAACAATTGTTAGCATTTATTGACCACTTACTATGTGTCAGTCACTGTAATAAGTGCTTTATATGTATTATCTTATCTTCACAAAGTCCTATGACATGGGTAAGACCATTCTCCTCTTTTCAGGATGAGGAATTTGGGGCATGAAGAAACTGTCCACCATCACAAAGCTGTCAAGTGGGAGAGCCAGGACTTGAGGACAGAACAGTCCAACTCCAGACTCCATGCTTTCAAGCTGCTCTCTGTGTTACCTCTCCACACACCGCATCACAGCACAACGTCTACTCTACTCAATGGCTCCCCCTACCGCCCTCTGGAGAAACTCAACACTCTACAGAGGCCTGTGGGACCCTTGGAGATCAGCCCTGCTCCTTTGCTAGCCTCCTTTCCTACCCTCTCCTCCTACCCTGTGCTGAACCATCGCAGTTCCTGGCTTTGCCGTGCTTCTTCCCCTCCTTGCAACTGTATGGTTTCTTCCCTCCTTCAAAACTCCTCCACATACTTGAAGGCTCAGCCATCACCTCCTCCAGATGCCCTTCCTGGTTCCCTGGACTGGGGTATGTCTCCTTCCCCTGTTGCTCCCCGGCACCCTCAGCATGCCTCTACAATTCTCAGTGAACCGTCTTCCCAGAGCGCGGTATAAGCTACTTGGGAGATGAGCCTTTGCTTTTCATCTCCAAATTTCCAGTGCTTAGCACAAAGCTTAGAACAGAGATGTTGACTAATTGCTTTGAATGACGGGTCTTCATTTGGGGAGTGGCTGAATGCCATGTTGTAGTATTTTACACACAGTGGGGAAAAGTCCTATTATAAAGAGACGGTTAGAATGTGGCATGTGGAAGTCTTCTCTGGTGAGATCACATGGAGCATAAAAATGGTGGGCTGAGAAGCACAGGCACTGGGAGGGTGGGGGTGGGGTGGTCCTTAGAGCATCACTTGGTAGGACCATATCTTTCCCTCACTCTCACCCCAAAAGACTCATTCTACTCATCCAGTTGGAAGAAGAGATGTTGGGATTTTCCTCTCAGGCCATCTGACTCCAGAGCTTGCACTAATCGGTAGGCTACATTGCCTCAAATATGCTGGGCCTTCCAAGAATGGAGGCATCCCTTTATTTGTGTATCCTTTTACTGGTTATGTCTGTCTGTGTTTGCCCAGAATAATCAATTTTCTAAAAGCACTTTTTTAATGTTCATAATTGGCTAACTGTCTAGTGATGGATGCACCAAAACATTAAGTAATTTACCCAAGTTTACACAACTACTAATAACAAAGCAACTTGCCTCTAGACCCTCTCTCTTAACCACTAGACTATCTTGTCTTAAAAACAACTCAGCTATTCAATTATTCATTCTACAAATATTTGTTGAGCACCTCAACATGCCAGCTATTGTTCTAAATCAGCAATGTTCAACAAAACTTTCAGTGATGATGAAATGTTCCATATCTGTCCTGCCCAATATGGTAATCACTAGCCACATATGGCTATTGAGCACTTAAATGTGACTAGTGTAACTGGTTTTGAATCCTCTCTTTTAAGGGTGTTCCCTTAAGGTGGCCTTGTCTGAAACAGAGGTTCCCCAGAATGACCATTATAATTCCAAATTATCTCAAAAGTTTAGATCTGGAATTTTGGGGGAGTTAAAGTAGAGAAGCTCACCGAGAGAGCAGCTTTGGTTTCATTTTGCTAGTAGGGCTGCTGACATCCCCCCGTCTGGCATGTTTAATTATTTTCTTTTGAAGAGGCAGTTAAGTATTCCTGATTTCACTTATAAACCTCAAAAGATTAAAATAGCCTTCCCATTGGTTGTTTAATTTTTATAGTCATCTTTTTCCAATTGCAAATGCAAATACACCAGTTTGGGTAAACTGAAATTGTCCCATTTGGCCATTTTCTCTTTGGAGTCTAAAGAATATTGTGGCCATGTGGTGTTACAAAAGAAAACTATCTTCTTCTTGGACATGGGCTCATAGCGGAAGTCAGCCCATTTAGCCAAGAGGCATCAGAGGGCTTTTCTTGGGGACAGATGGAGTTCCTCCCATTCTGATACACAGAGATGGACAAACACAGAAAAAAACAAACAGGTGAACCAGTTCCCAGATTTAGAGTAGAAAGTCCTACAACTGTTCCCACCCTGAATGTGCACCCAGACAGCCCTTCCGCCAAGAGAAACGAACCCAGATGCAGGGAAGGGAGTTCATGGGTGTCCCCGAGGCAACTTACCCAATTCCAGATTGAGCCTGTCAACTCACTAGAAGCAAAACAAAACAAATCTAGAGCCTGTTTCATTTCTTCAGTCACCAGGAAGTGTTGAAGGCAGTCGACATCAGGAGAACTCAAAAGACAGTCCCTAGGAGAAAGAAGATCCTGGCAGCCGCTGGAAGAGTCCTGAGATTTCTCCTGGAGTTGACTAACCAAAGGCAGAGGTGCGTCCCATCTGGGTCACCAGAAATTTGTAACTGATCAAAAAGAGGCTCGTTCTGCTCGCTACAATCCAGTGCCAATCAATTGCAAACAAGCCGGTGGTTGAGAAAGGAAAATTTATACAATTAGCTAGCATAATCAGAAGATGGAGGACTAGTGTCCTAAAGAACCATCTTAAAATCACACAGATTCTTGAGGTAGTTATATAGGGGAAATGGGCAGGGAAGGAGGGGGTTTAGGGATGTTGATCATCTGGTGTGACGGCGGGGGTTTAGGGATGTTGATCATCTGGTGTGATGAACTTCAAGGCGCCTCATTATCTCTTTCTTCTATCATTTGTGATGGATGCCAATGCAGAGTTTTTCTTTCTGGAGGTTGTCATGTTCCTGGAGAACTCAGAGAACAAAATCATCATCTTATCACGGCTAGGAGATATACGTAGGTAAGAGTCATAGAACTAGGAGATCACGTATTTTGCAAAAGCGGGAGGTGCTTAATCATCTAGGCTACGTGCAGGCCAGAAGGCATTCATAGAGACTAGTGAGTCAGGGTCATAGTTACAATGTTGCTTTCTTTCCCTAAAATGGCTTCCCTCATGCTAACTTAAGATCTAGCTGTTACATTCCCATTTCGGTTATGAGGAGACTGAGGCAGCATGGGCTCCAGTCATCCCACTGTGCACATGTCTCCACACCACATTTGGTGATGCCTGCTGATGGCATGACATCATCGCAGTGGGACTCAACACCACAGCAACTGGCAAAAACTACCAATCAGGACTTTCTGTGATTCTGCATTTTGATGTAAAACCTGGTCATTCAACATTTACCAGCACACTTGGAGGCCAGCTTGCCCAGAGTCACCCAGTAAGCCAGCAGCATCAACTTCACAGCGCGATCCTCACAGAGGAAGTCAATGGCCCCTGAGCCCATTAAGATGCGTGTCTAAATCCAGACCTGACGATCTTTCAGGTGCAGGTGGACAATTTGTTAAATACCTGTTCCTCTCAAGTAGGAATGAGAACCCGGGTAGAACAGGTAAAGGGAGCCAAAAAGCTCCCACTCCCATTCCACACAGTCTCCCTCCCCCTAGTTCCATCAGGTAGGCATTCCATTGGGTAGAAGAGCCTGTTTTGAAGCAGAGATAGTCTTGGGAAGCAGAAGCTTTAGGTTGGATCCTCCTAATTATGTGCCCTTCACTTAGAAGGCTGGGCTGTCAGGGACTCAGAAGCCGGGCGGGCTGCAGGCCCTGGGAGGGCAGGCCCAGGGCAGTGCCCACCTGGGGACTGGGCAGCCAAGTAACCTGAGGGAAGGGGGGTGACAAGGCAGGTGGGAGGAGGAGTACTGAGGGACCCTGAGCCCTGGTGATACCTCATCCTAGTTGTTTCAAACACATTCAGACCCAGGGAAGCTTCCGAGGTGCTCTGAGCACCACTGACACCATGCGGAAAGCATCTGAACTTCTCTGTAAATTAGCTTCTCAGAAAGGCCTGCTCCATGACCTCAGCTCATAACCACAGCATAACAACGGTGCTCAAACAGTGTCTAGCAATGGCAGGGCCCTTTTTGTCACTGAATTTGGGTTTATGATGCTCTCAACCACACTGAGGGGTGGATATCATTCTCACCACTTTACAGATGAGGAAACTGAGGCTCAGAAACAGTGAGAGACCTGCCCAGGGCCATGCAGGCATGAAGGCAGGTGAGCGACTGGAGCTCTGTCTGAGGTCAGGGCCCTCCCATGCCATCCCGCTGCCTCCACAGGCCCTACACCTACGGGCAGGCAGAGCACTTTGACCTATTTGCCTGTTCTTTCCCAATACCACACTGTCTTGATTACTGCAGCTTTATAGTCGGTCTGGACGTCAGGTAGTGTCAGTCCTCTGACTTTGTTCTTCTCCTTCAATGTCGTGCTAGCTGCTCTGCCTCCACCTCTGTGGACCAGCACTGGCCCATCCACACCCTCTACCAGCAGTGGGCTGCTTCTGGAGACCAGCCCCCCTCATCCCCACACTCTAGCCAGGTCAGGCCGCTGCTACAGACAAGCTCCAGGAATGGAGGGCTGCTCCAAAGACCAGCACCAGCCCACACCCTCTGGCAAGGTTTTGGTTTGGTTTGGTTTGGTTTTTGCCACCAGCAGCCTCATGTTTCTGTGGTAGCCATCCCCTCCTTGAAGAGGCCTCAGCCTTGAGGGCGGGGGTCCCTCTCCTGGTCCCTAGTTCCTTCCTTGTCTGCTCTTGCTCAGCCTAGAAGGAGCAGCGGTTCTTTTGTACCTCCTACCTCTGGACTCCCTGGGGTCCTCTTTAACCCCTGCTAGTAATTAACCACCTTGTCTTGTTCTACTTAGTAATTCTTCTTTCTAAAATATCCCTGTTCAAATAACTGGTATCGTTTCTGTCTCCTGATTAGACCTTGACTGACAGAGGCCCCGACACCCACTGCCCCAGTAGAGCCAGACAAGGCAAAAGCTGGCATGTTGCTAGCAAAGCCCCAGCTCCAAGGCACAAGGCAGGAACAGAGGGTGAAATAAAGATATTCTCAGATAAACATAATAAGAGTTTTTCCATTAGTTGATCCTCACTAAAGAAAAGTCTGAAATAATGTACTTCAGGAAAAAACAAAATGATCCCAAATGGAAGGTCTGAAATATACAAAGAAAGGATAAGCAAAAATAACGACAAAGATTGGGATAAATCTAAAAGAACACTGACTACATGAAACAATACTGTCTTATGAGGTTAAAAAAAGAGAGAAGAAAAACATGTAAGTCAGACAGGGATTGCTATGGGCTGAACTGTGTTCCTCCAAAATCCATACGTTGAAGCCCTAACCCCTAAGGTGATGGGATTTGGAGATGGGGCCTTTGGGACATGATTAGGTTTAGATGGGGTCATGAGGGTGGTGCCCTCATGATGGGATTAGCACCCTTACAAGAAGAGATACCAGAGTTTGCCCTCTCTCTCTCTTCTTTCTCTCTCTCTGTCTCTCTCTGTCTCTCTCTGTCTCTCTCCCTTATCATGTGAGGGCATAGAGAGCAGGCACCTGTCTGCAAGCCAAGAAGACATGCCTCACCGGAATATGACCACACTGGCACCTTGATCTTGGACTTCCAGACTTTAGAACTGTAAGAAAATAAACTTCTGTTCTTTCAGACACTCAGGCTGTGGTGTTTTGTTATGCAGCCTGAGCTGACTAAGACAGGGAAGAATGGAGTGAGGTGTAGAGACAGGGCTGATATCCAGGCTTGTGTACTTATATGTCATCCCAAGTGAACTGGCCACTATGGGTTCTGATTGGTCCGTGTGTGTGTCATAAAATGAGTATTTTTACTACCTCTGGGGAAAATTATTGATTAACTCTAGACTTTGAAAAATTAAGTTTCCATATGGTAATTCTTAGAGTAATGACTTAAAAAATAGAAACAGTATATAAGTTTCTAACTTGTTGAAAGAAAAAATAGAATGATTTTTAAAAAATCAATCCAAAAGAAAGCAAGAAAGGAAGGGAAAAGACAGAGGAGACAAAAAGAAAGCACAACTTCATCTGTTAGCTCTAAACAGCAAATATAAGAGGTCATATTAAATTTACAATTTTCCAAACTATCAGAATGAGGAAAAAAATCCAAATATTTGCTAAAAAGAGACATATCTAAAACATAAGAATACAGAAAGTTGAAAGTAAAAGATAGAAAAAGATATACCAAGAAAATGTTAGTCAGAAGAAAGCTAGTGGAGCATTATTAATATTAGGCAAAGTAGATTTAAGGCAAAGACAATTACTAGAAAGAAGCTTGTGCTATAATGATAGAAGCTCATTCAGTAGAAAGAGGTAAAAGTTTGGTTAAAAGAACAGATTCCAGACTCAGCCTGTTTCAATCCCAGCCCTGCTACTCACTATATGTGTGATCTTCAGCAAAGTAGTTAGTCTCTGTATTTTTCAGTTTCCACATGTAGATGGGGATTCCAACAGTATCCCCCTCCTAGGGTGGTTGTGAGGATAACCACGTTAGTTTATACTTAAGGTAATTAGAACAGTGTCTGGCATGTACGCACACAGTAGGCATTACCTAAATAGAGTGTGAAATTACAAACCTTAATAACATGCATCAAAATGTGTGAAGGAAAGGTTGACAAAACTACAAAAATGAATAGATACTAGCAAATTCTTAGTGGGCTATTTTAAACACATCTTCCGAGTGATCAAAAAAAAAAAATTCAGTAACAATATAGAACAGGGGACAACACAAAAAACAGATATAAAACATTGCATTCACTTACCTCATATATATTATTTTTCCAAACTTGCTATATAGTGGCTCATAAAGTAAATTTCACCAAATTTCATGCAAAGCATGCATAAATCATGCAAAACACAATCGAGAACTGCATGCAATAAAGCTAGAAATCAAAATCAAAAAAACCTAGGAAATCCTCATATGTTTGGAAATTCAGAAACATGCTTCTAAATAATTCACACATGCAAATTAGAAAATATCTTGAACAAAATGTTAATTAAAAGACCATGTGTCACAATTAGTAGAATTCAATTCAGTGGAATCTACAGGAAAACTATAGCCCTAAAATGTGTATACATACAGTCATGCATTGCTTAACGACAGGGATATGTTCTGAGAAATGCGTGGTCAGGTGATTTCACTGTTATGCAAACATCACAGAGTGTACTTACATAAACCTAGATGGTATAGCCTACTACACACTAGGCTATATGGTGCTAATCTTATGGACCACCATCGTATATTCGGTCCATCGTTGAACGAAACGTTGTTATGCAGCAAATGACCGTGCTGGAAAAGAAGAAAGGCTGAAAAAGAGTGAACTAAGAATCCATCTCATGCAACTAGAAAAAGAATGGCAAAATAAACTCAAAGAAGGGAGAAATAAGAAAATATTAAAATTCAGAGCAGAAATAAATGAAATTGAAAACCAACATAATAGAGAGGATCAACAAAGCTAAAAGTTGTTTTTTTGAAATGACTAATAAAATTGAGAAAACTCCAGCAGGCCTGAATAAGAAAAAAGGAGAGAAAGCGCTCGTAGTGCAGTAACAGAAAAAGGGGCATCAACTATAGCTGCTGCTGGCATTAAGAAAGATAGTAGGAGGATCTACTGGACAACTCTTCCGCCAAATTGAGAAGAAACACTCACCTTTCTAGAGCAAGATAATTTATCAGAAATGACTCAAGAAAAAACAAAAAACTTAAATTGCCCTATAAACATTAAAGAAACTGAACCAGCAAAAACCTTCCATAAAGAAAAGGCCAGACTCAGGTGGCTTCCCTTCTGAAATCTACCAAACCTTAAATCAGAGACCCAAAACACCGACCTCACCCAAGCTCCTCCACAGAGCAGAAAAAAGCCAAAACACTTTCTTTCTTATTTTGTAAGGCAAACGTAACCTTGATACCAAAACCTGACAATAGTTTAAGAAAGGAAAATTGTAGATTAATCTCACCTATGAACATATACACAAAACTTCTAAACAAAATATGAACAAAGTAATATAATCTGTAGTCGACAGATTTAAGGTGAAAAATCACAGGAACATCTAAATCAACACAGAAAATCATTTGTAAAATTCAACATCTATTTATGATTTCTTACAAAAATCTTATCAAACTAGAAATTGGATGGAACTTGATTAATCTGTTAAAGGGTTTTTTTTGGTAACATACCTACAGCAAACATCATATGTATTAGTAACCTACTAATATAGTAAGACAAGAAAAAGACATAAAAGTTATAAAGATTAGAAAAGAAGAAGAAATAAAGCTGTCATTATTCAGAAGTGATATAAATGTATACATATATATGAATATGTATATACGCGTGTGAAACATTTAAAACAGAACACAGAAAGTTAAAACAAAAAAAAGTTATCAAACATATTCCTGGCAAATATAAATTAAAAGAAAGCTAGTGTAGCAATTTTGTTATCAAAACTGTTTTAAGACCAAAATTTTAAAAATCAGTTAGAAAAGGAAAGAATATTATAAATAAAAAGATAATCAACAACTGAGTTAGAGACTTGTAAATATTCCCTTTGAAACTGATAGAACAAGCTGATAAATAATAATGAGAGGTATGGAAGATTTGATTAATGTGTCTAACAAGCTTGATCAATTAGATATTAGAGAAAGAATGCACATTGCCTTCAAGTGCACACAGAACATTCACAAACGCAAACTGTACATAAGGCCACAGGCAGAGCCTCAATACATTCCGAAGAATCAGCATCATTCAGACTATTTTCTCTGACTTTATATAAAATAAAATAAATCAACAATGAAAGGATCAATTTATAAAATCCTATACGAATGAAAACTAAAAACATAATATGACAAAATAATCTTTGGAATAAAGAAGAAATAAGAGAAATTATTGAATCCTTTAAATTGAATGACAATAAAAACACCACATGTCAAAATGTATAGAAGAAAGCTAAAGTGATATTTAGAGGTAATATTAGTTTTAAAAACACTCATTAGAAAACAACAAATGAGTTAAGTTCTGATTCAACAAACTCCAAAAAGAATAAGAGTGAACCCAAGCAAGCAAACAAAAACCCCAAAGAGAAGGGCAGAAATAAATGACATAGGGAATAATGTAAAAATAGAGAGGATGAATAAAACCAAATAACTGGTTCTTTGAAAGGTTCCTAATATAGACAAGCCAGCAGTAAAACTAATCAAGAAAGGGGCCGGCCCGGTGGCAAAAGCGGTTAAGTGTGCGCACTCTGCTGCGGCGGCCCGGGGTTCTCGGGTTCGGATCCCAGGCACACACCGACACACTGCTTGGCAAGCCATACTGTGGCGGCATCCCATACAAAGTGGAGGAAGATGGGCATGGATGTTAGCCCAGGGCCAGTCTTCCTCAGCGAAAAAAAAAAAAGGGGAGGATTGGCAGATGTTAGCACAGGGATGATCTTCCTCACACACACAAAAAAAAAACTAATCAAGAAAAGAGAGGAGATTCAAATAAACAAAAATATAAAATAGAATATGAAACAGATACATTTCTATAAAAATTAAAAATGCTTTTCACTCATATGTGGAATCTAAACCAACACACGGTCAGAGAGAACTGTATCGTGGTTACCAGGGGCAAAGGGGGTGGAGGTGGGCACAAGGGGTGAAGGGAGACATGTGTATGGTGACTGACAAACAAAAATCTACAACCAAAATTTCACAATGTTATAAACTATTAAGACATCAATTAAAAAAATAAAGCACAAAATTAAAAATGCTTAAAGTGACACAAGAAGTAGAAAATCTGAATAGATCAACAGCCAATGGCTCAAACCTCAACAACCCCTTGAGATACGCCCTATTACTCCCCCACTGTACAGAGGAGGAAACTAAAGAAGTGGTTATTTGAGGAAGGTGCCCAAGTCACAGAGTAGAGCCAGGACTTTAACCCAGCAGCCTGATTCTGGAGGCTTCATTCTACTCTCCTGCTTTACTGTTTTGCCTCGATAGGAGAGGGGTAAGATAAATTTTATGATGGTGAGTAGTAGCTATGTCTTTCTTCCCTATATCCCCATGTCTGGCATACCAAAAACATTTTATACATTTAAAAATAATTAGTAAATTTTTTAGATAGGTGAACACTCACTTGGTTACCAAGTTCACAGGTACTGAGAGGGTACACGGTAGAGACCTCCCCTCCACCCGCACCCCCGACACCGGTGCCCTGCCCCGAGGTAAAGCCATCACTTTCTTGCAGATCCTTTCAGAAATATTTTATGCACATATAAAGACAAATGCTATTTTTTCCTCTTTTATCTAATGAATAGCACATATGCACATTTTTCTGCTCCTTGTTTTTTCACTTTAACACTATATCTTGAAGATCATATCAATTCCTTTTAAACATCTTCATTCTTCGTATGGTTGCAGAGTATTCCATTGTGTATATACTATAATTTAATCAATATTCTATTGATAGAACCGTAGGATGTTTTTAATCTTTTCTTATTTCAAACAATGTCATGGTGAATATGTCATTTTGCACATGTGCAAATAAACCTGAAATATATATCTGTCCCAGTTACTAAAATATATCTCTCAACTACTAAAGCTGTATAACAAACTACCCCAAATCTTAGTAACCTAACAGGATGATGACACTCAATTTTGCTCACAAATCTGCAGTTTCCCCTGGCAGAGTTCAGTGGCTCATCTCTACTCCACCGGGCATCGGCTGCGGCAGCTCAGGGTGGGCTGGAGCCCTCTGAGGAAGTCGTGCCCACTCACAGGGCCGGCCAGACATGCTGGCTGTGGGCTGTGACCTTAGCTGGGACCAGGCCCTTGCATGTGACCTCTCCAGGTGGCCTGGGCTTCCTCACAACGTGGTGGCTGAGCTCCAGAGGAGGCATTCTAAGAGAGAGCCAGGCCTCACTGCCTTTTACGACCTAGCCTTGGCACTCGGGCAGGCAGCAAGGCGGCCCCCAAACCCCACCCCGCTTCAAGGGGAGGGAAATAGCACCCGCCGCTTGCTATGGAGTGGCAACGTTCTAGAAGAGAATGTGGGCTCCGAAACACAGCTGTCACATTCTTGGAAAATCCAGCCTGCTGCGGATATATTTCTACATATGGAATTGCTCCATCACGGGTATGTGCAGTTTTAATTGATAGATGTTTGCTAATTGCCCTGCACACAATGTGTACCAATCCTCTCCCAATATCAGTGCACGAGAAACATGTAGTTTTTTATATGTATTTATGTAGTCTCTTTTTATTATTTACAACAATATTGTTGAGGTCATTATTATCCTTATTTGACAATGAAAGTAACTGAGGCTCAGAGAATTTAAGTGATTTGGGATCCAGTTATTTTTGGCTCTGAATCCAGGTAGTCATGTGCACATTGGAATTGCTCTTTTTAACATAAATGCTGGAGACAATGCTTAGGCAATTCTTCAATCTGAGTCATAGAAGAAGTTCAAATGGAAGTGTCATCATTCTAATATAATGTGAGAGAATTCTTTAAGCCCTGAAATAAGATACATTAGAGATGGTTAAGAGTCTTGGGAAAAATCTTTTTTTTTTTTCAGGTGTACATCATTATATTTCGATTTCTGTGTAGATTACATCATGTTCACCACCCAAAGACTAATTACAATCCATCACCACACACATGTGCCTAATCACACCTTTCACTCTCCTCCCTCCCCCCTTCCCCTCTGGTAACCACCAATCCAATCTCTGTCTCTTTGTGTTTGTTTGTTGTAGTTTTTATCTTCTATTTATGAGAGAGATCATAGAGTATTTGTCTTTCTCCGTCTGACTTATTTCGCTAGCATAATACCCTTCAGGTCCATCCATGTTGTCGCAAATGGCCAGATTTCATCGTTTTCGATGGCTGAGTAGTATTCCATTGTGTATATATACCACATCTTCTTTATCCATTCCTCCCTCGATGGGCACCTAGGTTGCTTCCAAGTCTCGGCTATTGTGAATAACGCTGCAGTGAACAGAGGGGTGCACGTATCTTTACACATTTGGAGACACGTATTTTTTTAATGAAGGAATGAAAAAGGGATCTATGGAAAGAACAAACAAGTGAAAGAACGAGCTGAATGAAGGAATGTGAAGCCGGTCTTCAGAGAAACACTTAACCATCTGGCCACTGGAGGGCAGTGTGTTCCCACAGAAGCACAGGGAGGCGCCTCTGAAAGGTTTATTTTAAGCACTTCAGTGACCTTTGCTTTAGGAGGGAGAGGCCAGAATCTCCCCACATCCAGGTCCCAGTTGCCCTTGACAGAATGGAAAAGGGATGACAGGGATCACGGCTTTCCATTTCTTTTGCTCTTTATTACAGGAGACCTCTGATTCTTGTGTAAAGCCCACACAGAACCACAAGCCCAGAGCTCAGAACTGACCTGTCCTCTTCAGGGGCCTCAGGGGGTTGAGGCAATTCCTTCAAAGGCAGATTTCCAAGTGGTTTTAGTATTAAGCCTACAAATGCTGGGCTTGTGCAGTCCTGGGAGAACTGGACGTGTTACTCGGCAGATGCCGCACCCTTAGCACCTCCCCAGGGAGATCCCGGGAGCCACTGCTCCTCCCCACACCGTGCTTCATGTGGGACGTTTGGTCATTTCCAGGGACGGCTCTGAACCACCAAGACCCGAGCCTTGCCTGCCTTGCCTCCCCTGCCCAGGGAGGGCCGGCGGGTCTCGGGTGTGGCATCCCGGCGGCATCCAGCAAGATTTTGCCACACCCAGGTCTCCCGTCAGGCAGACCCACCCTGCCTCCATCTGTCCCTATCGTCTGCTCGCTGAACTTAGCATCCTGAGACCCCCACGCCCACTCAGGTCATTCATTCCCACAGCTCTCTGTTTTCTGACGGACCCACCTCCTCCCTCCAGTCCTGGCTGGGTCTGCTCTCCAAAACGTCCACCTTCCTGTCTCCCTATCCATCCACGGCAGAGGTGGCCGGTGCACAAGCTGTGAGCTGCAGCATTTCACATGGGGGCAGGATCCCCACCAACAGCCGGGTCAGGCTGACAGCCAGCACCACTTTCCCAGGCAGGCCTCGAAGGTCCACGGCCAGCCTCCCGCCTCCCTAAACACCACTTCTTACACGCTGGCCGGGAACAAAGCAGGACATTTTGACAATGCAGCTTTGATGTCAGGATGATTCCAGTGTGTGTGAACTTGCTAAAAAATCCAGTGAGACGGTCAGATGTTTCCTCAACCACCGAGATCCAGGGCAAAGCCCAGGGAGGGAGTGGGGAGTCAGGGACAGTTCTCCGGAAACAGTACAACGTTTCTGAACATTCGAAAACAGTACAACGTTTCTGAACATTCGACAATTTGCTTTTAGTCCAAATCAGGGGATCAGCAGGCCTTTTCAGCTAGCCCTGCAGCCTACCATTAAAAGAGGCCATGTTGTCACTTGCATGGAGCTCATCTACTTCTGGGATGCCCTTTGGGCCCCAACTCAAGTCACCCAAGTCCATCCCATCACTTGTGATGTCACAGTCCTGCCTCCGCTTTGAGGCACAGCTGTGCTGAAGGCCCTCAAGCTGACCACCCAGGTCCTCCTGCAAAGTCCCTCCCAGCAGCCTGGGGGGGCGTGCGGAGGCGGGGAGGAGCTGAGCCACATCAGGCAGGCCTGGCTTTAACCTCAATTCTACAAGCCTGCGCTGATTACCTGGCCTCGGTTTTCTCACCTACGAAACGGAGCACAGTCCCCACTCCCAGAACCCCTGTCTGAAGTCAGGTGGCAAACGCAGCTCTCTCAGCAGGACGCCTGGCACAGAGAGGCAACCTTGCAACCCTAGCGCTCCTCCAGCCTTGCAGCTCAGGGGCCCAAACACCCTCGTCCAAACGGGCAGTGCGGGCCTATCGGCCACACTCGCAGCAGAGACGGGTCGGCCTGAGATTCAGCAGCACCAGCGCTGACAGCGTCGTGGGCTTCCCTCCAGCAACCCCGTCTATACTTCATTTCTTCAGCAGACCTGTGGGGCCCTCAGGGACACAGCGACTGCTTCTTACGTATTATCTGTCCTGCAGGGGGGCACTCTGAGTGTCAGGCCCTGAGTGCCATCTCCTATTAGGGCCAGCCACCGAGTCACTCTATACTGGATTAAATGGGATGCTGGGCTTCACAGTGGCCCTGGTGTTGGTGGCCCCAAGTCACAGAGGGGTGGGATTGTCCTCCTTTCCTCCCCTTGGCTGACCTCTCATCTTCCCTAGTTAACATCCACTGAGGAGTTGGAACACGGGAAGGCCCACCTCCTGCCCTTGCTAGTCCTGAAGGGAGACATTTGTCCTAACCTACTTTCAAAGTCTCTTTTTTGCAACAATCTCAGATCAGATAGCAATGCTCCCTCGCTCAATGGTGGCCGGGAATAAGTCCAGGATGGGGGAGGGCTGGACGGGGCTCCAGCCCCAGCCCACTCAGCCACACGGCTCCCTGTGCGGACTGGGCCACCAGGTTAAAGGTAGACGTGGGTCTTTTTCGTAGCAAGGTCGGGGGCCCACTAGGTGTAAGTCAGTCTCTTTGGCCATTTGTCTCAGCAGAGGGCAGGTAACCATGATGACTCAGTGTGGGGCCAACCCAAGAATGTTTATTCTGTTTCCATTTAAAGTCAGTTAACTAAATGGGAAAGGACACTCCTAGGGAGCCCTCCACAGGGAACCGGTTAGGGATGCGCCTGCTCTGGTCAGCTCCCCAGACTGAGGAAACCTTTCCTCTCCACTTCACTGCCCGGTGTGACAGACTGCTGCCAGCCCCGAACAAAGGCATCTTTGGAAAATGCGTGACCCAAAGAAAATCAGTGAAGTGCTCTGCTTTCTTCCACGCCTCCTTTGATGCTGCCTGTCCAAGCAGGGGCCGAGGGTCAGAGATCCTGCCACTGTTGGTTATGGCCTCATACATCTCAGCTGCCTGGCGGAGGAGAACCATGCAGCCAGGAGCTGGCTGGATTGGGAGGGAAACCCATGAAGCAAACAGACCAGGGAAGAAGTCAGGGGAAGGAAGTCGGGGCCATGAAGGGAGACAAGGGGCATCCACGAGGGAAGCCCTGGGGATCCTGGGCTGATTTGCAACACCTGCCGTGTGTCACCCCAGCCCATATTCACACCCCAAGTACCCCACAGTGGTAGACCCAGGGTCAGAATCAGACTAACATCTCCCACTCCAGCCAGGGAAAGACGAAGGCCTGTCCAGTGAGTGACGTCAATGGGGACAGCCCATGGGCAAAGATCAGGCTCCATCCAACATTTCTCTGCCCCAGGTTTTGATGACAAGAGCTGAAAGGAGTTCAATTATCCTTTGAATATTGGATTCAATAGTCACTGAATATTGAATGACCATAAAATCTCCCATGTGCTTTGTGCAGCCAAGACCCATCAGCATAAACAAGGGAGAAGCTTGGGGAGGTGGGTCAGCAGGTAGGTTTGGAAATGAAAGGACAGCTTCTCTGAAAGGAAGATGGAATTGGGCCACCAGATGTGAAATTAGGATGGCAACTGTGCACCCCTGCACCTGAGGTCCAAAGATGAAAAGGACCAGGTCATAACTCAGCTCGCCCCTGGGCACCACTCGGGCACTAGTGATGGACAGCCCCACACTGTGGTGGGGTCTGGCACCCAGCGCTGAGCCCGTTTGGTGCTATCAGTAGGCTGACCAAGAGCCCGGATCACTGGTGGCATCTTTGCGCTCCTAGGAACCATGCAAGGTCAGGCACTAAGACGGGTTTCTTAAACTTTGGTGTTCCTAAGACTCTCTCCAGGTAATTGGGTAAACTGGATTTCCAGGACCCCGTGCTCAAGGTTTGATTCAATAGGTTTGAGATGGAGCCCAGAAATCTGCATTTTAATACGCAGCCCAGGCAACTCTGATGTGGGTGGTGTGGGAACCACCCTTGAAGAACACTCAGACTCAGCGGATAAGGCAGTGAAGGGGACGTCTGGCCTGGCTCCTTCTCAGGTATTCCGGGGCATCTCAGCTCAAAACAATTTATAACCGTTTCTGACCAGGGCTCATTCCTCTATTAACTTCCTCGGGCTTCCACACCCCCAATGTTGCCTCAAAACCCACGGTGGCAGGGTCTGGTCAGGCAAGAAATGGAAGCACTGGGGAAGAGGAGAGGAAGGAGCCACAAGCTGGCAACTGGAGGAGAATGGAAGGATGGATGGTGACAGTGATGGGGGGTGAGGGCCTCGTGGCCAACAGCTGCCATGAGAAAGGACCCCGGCTAAAGGGAGAGTGGTGCAGCTGGAAGGCGTCCTACAACGGAGAGTGACGTGGGGGCCACCGGGGAAAGAAGGGGCACAGGGCTGGCTGGAGCCCCAACAACACTGCGGTCCGGTCCAAATGGAAACATGGCCCAGCGTCAAGGTCGACCTGAAACCAAGCTGCCGCCGGGTGTGGGCGCTCTCAGGCAGGGGTGGTCCAGGGGCTCTCAGGGTGAAGGCTCCAGGGGTCACTCGTGCTGCTCTTTCCCGAGACCTTGATGCATGCTGGGGAAACTCTCTAACTTGCAAATCGAATGAATGCCCTGGTCCTTGAAATACTAAGAGGCATTTCAAAGGAGCTGAAAGTTGACACCCTAACAATTATCAAGATCATAAGTTTTGATTTCAAAAAGGTAGAAGGTACAATTCGAGCCACCGTCAGGCACACACAAAAGGCAATGTCTGATCCATGCAAATGCTAAGTTACACTCACATTTTCAGGATGTATAGGCCACATACTCTCAAACTGCTTGACTTCTATTTAAACTGGTTTTAGAGCAGGACAGCCGAAGCATGTCCTAGAATATTAAATGCTTGTAAATGTCACTTCACGATAAGTACCACTTGGGAGGTTTTAAATTACTCTGACAGGGCATATTTTCTTAATTTTTCTTCGTGGTAAATCATCTACCAACTCACCACCTCAAACTAGTCACGGTGCTGTATTTGAAGCTAATTACTCAAATCACAAGCGCACAGCATGAACGCAGTGGGGGATTTAGAAAGATGACATATGCAAAAATTCACAACAGAAAGCTATTGTGTTTTGGCAAAGAAATGTCCATGCGTCAGCTCTGTGAAGAAAGCATACTTTGAAAGCAAATCTCTTTAACATCTAAGTCCCTATTAAGATACCTCTCAATTAAATATGTAAGTCTTCTCAAGCTTTTGACACACCCCTACACAGAATACAAAATGAGAGTACAGTACAATGTGCTGTAACAGTGGGAGCCCTTCTTGGTCAGAAGATAAGAAAATCAGATCATGATGATGTCAAGCAGCAGTTTTCAAAATTTTAGGTAGTGGAACCCTTTTTTCAAATGAACCCCCAATAACAAAAAATAACTAGTATTTTAGTTGTATAAATTTATTCATAAATTTAACCTTGTAACACTCAAGTGAAAATATTAAGGTTATCTGGTGAACATAAAAATGCGAGACTGGGGTTAAGGCCGGCAATTTGTTAAAACAGTCTCAATTTCCACATTATTTATGTACTGTGTTTTGCCTGCACAGTTTAGAGAATATTCTGGTTCACAGACATAAGGAGATGCAAATGCAAGTGTTTCACGGCACACCACACAATCCTTGGATACCACTCAGTTAAATAGAGATGTCACAAGTTTTATTGCCAGGTCCTTGCAAAAACCAGTTTGCCCGGCAGAAAAATCAAAATGTTGGTCATCTGTTATAATTTGGTATTCAAAACAATAGTCTACATTTTTTAAAATTACATTTAAAAATATTTTTTAAAATAAACATTACATCAAATATTTATAAAATGAGGCTCCTGGGAATGGAGGACTAGCCCATTCCAGACCAATTCCTTACAGATAACAATTATAAACTGGACAAAATACATCTCACAACTATTGAAGGCGCTGAAGAGAAATCAGAAACAGAAAGACACTAGAGGAGAGTTGATGCTTGGAAGGAAAACACTTATGGGTGCATTTCCTGTTTTTTTAATGGCTCTGTGCCTGACGACAGGCCCTATCCTGCCAAGCAGTGCAGCTAAACTTGAATAGAAAACTCACAGTCTTGCTGGCTTAAAAAATAAGAGGACCAGGTTCAGAGTGACCAGAGCAGATAGAAACTGAGGGAGAATACTAGAAAGAAGAGCCAGAGAGAGGGATCCAAAAACTCTGTAAAACTGCCCAAATGTCTGGCTGATCCTGTAACCAGGCATGAGCAAGGCAAACTCGAAGCAGCAGGGCTGAGCCAAAGAACTTAAGCAATTCCCGCTGTTATCCACTGCAGGGGGGCATTGTGCGGGGAGGAATTGGGAGCTTCATTCTGGCCATGTAAACTGTTTCCCTTAAAAAAGAAATAAGTACAGTTATGCAATGGGCATACATTCTAAGAGGTGTGTTGTTAGGCAATTTCGTTGTGCGAACATCATAGAGTGTATTTACACAAACCTAGATAGTGTAGCCTACTACACACCTAGGCTATAGGGTACTAATCTTATAGAACCATTGCTGTACATGCAGTCTGACATTGACCAAAACGCCATTATGTGGCACATGACTGTACTTTTCAGAAGAGCATCACGGAATCCAGTGTCTCTAAAATGTATTATTCACCAAGTTTAGGATACAATCCGAAATTACTAGGCATGCACTCAAGAGAAAAGACAATCCACAGAGATTGATCCTGAAAAGATCCGGATGCTGGAATTAGCAGGCAAGAATTTTTAAAGAGCCAGTGTAACTATGCTCAAAGATGTAAAGGAAAATAAGCTCACAAAAAATGAAGTAGGAAATCTCAGCAGAAAAACAAAACTATAAAAAAAGAACCCGTAGCAAACTTAGAAAGGAAAAAAATAACATCTGAATAAAAGATTTACTAGATGGGCTTAAGAGCAAATTGTAGGGGCCGGCCCAGTGGCCCAAGCGGTTAAGTGTGCACACTCCACTGCGGCGGCCCAGGGTTCGTCGTTTCGGATCCCGGGCGTGCACCGATGCACTGCTTGTCAAGCCATGCTGTAGCGGCGTCCCATATAAAGTAGAGGAAGATGGGCATGGATGTTAGCCCAGGGCCAGTCTTCCTCAGCAATAAGAGGAGGATTGGCAGATGTTAGCTCAGGGCTGATCTTCCTCACACACACACAAAAAGAGCAAATTGTAGATGACAGAATAAAGACTCAGTGAACCTGAAGATAGATAAGTAAAGATGATCCAATCTGCAGAACAGAGAGAAAAAGAATTTTTAAATCAAAAGACCCTCAAGGAATTGTGGGCCAATATCAAAAGGTCTAATACACGTGTAATAGGAGTATAAGAAGGAGAAGATAGAAAGTGGCAGAAAATATATTTGAAAAAATAACATCCAAATATTTCCCAAATTTCATAAAAGATATAAATTAACAGATTCAAGCTCAATGAACTCCATGCAGGATAAACATAAAACAAAATCACATTTAAGGATGTGGAGTTGGGGCCGGCCCCGTGGCTTAGCGGTTAAGTGCGTGCGCTCCACTGCTGGCGGCCTGGGTTCGGATCCTGGGCGCGCACAGACGCACCGCTCTCTGGCCACGCTGAGGCTGTGTCCCACATACAGCAACTAGAAGGTTGTGCAGCTATGACATACAACTATCTACTGGGGCTTTGGGGGGAAAAAATAAATAAATAAAATCTTTAAAAAAAAAAAAAAAAAGGATGTGGAGCAACGTTGCTGGTGAGTATAAAATAGTACAGCCACTTCTCAAAAGCCTGGCAGTTTCTTAGAAAACTAAACATACACCCACCTATTAACAGAGCAATTTCACTCCTAGGTATTTATCCAAGATAGATAAAAGCATATGTCCAGAAAAGACCTGTATAAGTCTTATCCAAGAGAATGGACAAACCCACTGTGGTATATTCATACAACGGACCACTATTCAGTGATAAAAAGGAATAAATGACTGACAAATTCAATGACATGAATGAATTTCAAAAACATTATGCTGAAAGAAGCCAGAGGCAAAAGGGTACATGATGTTTTATTCTATATATATGAAGTTCTAGAAAAGGCTAAATTAATCTATGGTAAAAAGAAAAATCAGAACAGTGATTGCTCCAGGGACTGGGACAGGAGAGAACTGACTCTGAAAGGGAATGAGGGAAAGTTCTGAGGTCACAGTAATATTGTCTGTCTTGATGGGATTTGTGTTACTTGAGTGTATACACTGTTAAAACTCATTGAATGGTATACTTAAGACGTGTGCATTTAACTTATCTTTTACCTTAAAATATTACATACAAATATTAAACTCTAATTTATGATATGCATACTGATGCGTTCTGGGGTGAAGTATACTGCAACTTACTTTGAAATACATAAATAAGGTGGATTGATGGACGGACAGATGGATAGATATGTGTGTATGGGCATTTAGTGAACAATTTTCTTGTAGGTTTCCATTTTTTCATAATAAAATGCTGGGAGTTGGGGGTATTTACCTAACTCTTGAAGGTCTACTGTGGAAGAGGTGGACCATGGTTTGAAAACTGAAGTTAAAAGACCAAGCTTTGAGACCCAAGCAATGCAAGCAATGGCCAGTTTCCGCATCTTTATGTTAGGGAGCTGGACTAGCTAAGCACTAAGATGCCTTCTGAATAGAATATAAAAAAACAAATATATAAGCAAAATAGATGTAAGATGCCTTCTAATATACAATATTAGTACTGCCTAAGGCATGAGGCTGTCAAGATCAATGAATAACCAATGGGCTGCAAACATGGAGAGATTTGCTATACATTCATAGCCGCAGCTGTGGAGGTGTTCGCAAAAAGCTCCCTCAACCCTGAGTACTGGGCACAGGGAGGTTCTCACCACCTTTGTGTCCCACCTCATGAAACTTTCTCTTCCCCTCACTCCTTCCATTTCACTAATACTTTGGTCCTGTTATCACCCCACAGTGTCCTTCCCACCTCAGGGAATGCAAATGCTGTTCCTGCTATTGAGAAACTCCCTTCCCTTCCCCTGGGCCCCAGCTAACTTCTGTTCATTCTTAGGCCTCCGCTTCCCTCGGCCCACAGATCAGACTGGACACCACCCACCCCAGCCCCAACTAAAGCAACACACAGCATGACCTAAGTTACTCATTTGACAATATTTAATGTCTCTCCTTCTCTTCAGATGAGAAGCTCCATGAGGGCAGAGCCTAGCTTGTTCCCTCATCTCCAGCAAGTGACTTGCAGACAGCAGTAATGGCTCACGGTCACCGAGTGTCTGCAACTGTCAGGCACTATTCTAAGCGCTTTACATGTATGACTGCATTTACGCTCTTCTCAGGCCTTCAAATACACGCTGGTGAAGAGCCTCCCCTTCTGCTTTATAAACGACAATCACTCTATTTATAGACACCTACTCAGCGCCAAGCGCCAAGCTTGATAAAGAGGCTGTCTCAGTTCACAGGAGGCCCCATGTCTGCCTCACTGGCCTCAGTCTACTGGGGATACACCAAATAAAGTGGGAGCTACGTGTCAAGTGACGAGTACTAATAAGGAGGAAATACATGGTTCCTGGTAAAATACTTCATATTTTTAAGTTGCGCACAATTAACTTTTTGGTAAAAACGTAACTCACAAATCCATCATTCACCTAATCATTCAACAAGCAGCACTCATTGTCCAGGAGACTGGACACTGTACTGAGGCTCTCAGGATACAAACGCGGTATATACCGAACACACAGTCTAGTGGGGAGACCACACAAAGAACCCATCTGACACTGGGTGATGCAGGCTCCAGGAGAGGAGACACTGCGTGCACAGGCAGCTCAAAGGCAGCCATAGAGAAGCCTCGGCTCCAGGCCCATGTCCCCAGTGTGGCCCCACTAACCTCCCTAATCCCAACTCCCATTACTCCCCACGTGCAATTCTGCCCTGTGATTGAGTTTTTTATCTACCAGGCCCTTGAGCAAGCAACCTGATTTCACTCGAGTTCCCTCATATACGTAAGAGAGACAATGCTCCTTTCAATAGAGCATTAATATCCTTAAATAATAATCATTTTAAGGATTAAATGAAAGCATCCTATAAGCAATGAATGCTACAGAGTAATTACTCACTATTATTATCAAGACTAGATGTAGTTAAAATACCTCTACTGAACATGTTGCTTCCTGCTCCTGGAATGGCTTTTTCTTTCTAACTATACTAGTGTTTCCCTGAGTCACTCACAGAATCTAATCTGAACTCTTGGTTACACAAAGATTATGTAGAAATTTAAGTGGAAATCACAGTAGTATCTTTTGTTATCTAATAATGAAATTAAATTTAATTAAAAACCCCACCCACCCAAATCCCAACTTCTCTCCTCCAAAAAAGGTTAAACATACAATACTGTTATAAATAAGCAAAACCTTTTAGGGTTAAAAGTGTAATTTTATTTAGATGTTACTTGTACATAATCTATACTAAGATATACAAACAGATAAAAATTGCTTAACAGGAGTTTTTTTTTTTTAATACCACTTTAAATTCAATTTACAACAGCATTGGTAATACTCCAAGATGACAGATACTCTGATTTATAAAACAAAAATTACTTGCTACTCTGGCTGATACATTCCCACTAGTCTTGAATGGATTAAAATGTATCATGTATTTCAGTTGCAAATTATTACAAAATGTTTACAACCTAGCCACTTGGTGCTCAGAAAAGATATTGAGATTCTAAAAATTTACTGAAATGAAAGTGTTAACTCTCTAACAGTATACTTACTAAACAGAAACATAAGTGCACCAAAACTTATGGTTTGGGGCTAACAACAGGAAATCATGTGCCTTTTGCTCAACCACATCACACCTGTGCAGCTAGTGTGTGGTGCTGAGCGATCTTCTCACCCCCTCTGCCTAAATCTACAATATGAGAAAAAAGCTTATAAGAAATTAAACTCAAATACACGGGGGGAAAACACTGGGGACAATTTAAAATAACCTTACAATATATAACTACTTTAAAATGTAAAATTCATAGATATGAAATACATTTTTAAAAGTTTTTCTCCATTTGTTTTGGTAAATACTTTTTGAAAATGAAAACTGAAAATTCAAAATCTTCACTTTTTCCTTTTCATGTAATACCATATTAGAAAAAGTTTGGATTTAAATTTTAGAATAAACCAAACTTGCTGAGAAAAATACTGCAAAAATAATCTAAACTGGATTTTAGTCCTTTTCCATTCTTTTAACGGCTATATAACATATCAGGGCAAAAGCTTTTTCACTAGTCAGAAAATCAAGCTGAAAATAACTTGTTGATTAAGCTTTAGGAAGACAACTAATAATTAATGGGCTTATGAATATTTATGAATAAAGTGCCACTAATTTTATTGTAATAGATATACATAGAAGAAATTCGGACATGGATAGTAGCTTTATGTGTTCTCTCCATCCTGAGAAGAGACGGGACATAAAAACAAAGAAGCATTACCGAAAACAAGTTCTAGAATTATACAGGGAACTCCTAATTCAAAATAACAATAAAGACAAAATATTGTAATAAAGACAAAGTAAGACTAAAATGGTAAAAGTCCCAAGAATAACGCCAACAGAGTAGGCCTCTACATGGAGGGGAAAAAGAGGAGAGAAGTTAAAGAGAGAAATTTAAAAGTTCATTAATAACTATTACTTATATTCAATAAAATTATGGTGACAGCCAAATGGTGACTAGCTCCAAGAAGAGAAACTCCAGAGGCTGCGCCCAAACTGCTCGTCCAGCAGAGGAGACTGTTAACCTGGTATAAGCATGGTCTTGGAAAGGGGACACAGATATCAGGCTTCTCAGAGTTTCAAAATCTATGTGACTAAAACCCAGCGTACAGGCTTGACACGATGACCACCCACAAATCCACCACGTGTCCACTCGGGGATGCACAGACGAGATCTGGGGGGCGGGCTGATTCCCTCAGGGGAACTCACTGACAAAAACCCACGAGTCACCGTCCTGTTCACATCCCTCCATCAACCCAAAGAACGGTCTCTAGCAAAAGATTCCTTTGTCACAACTAATAACTGCAATCCGTTTGCAATGCTGTAGGTAGGTAGGAATTCCTTAGTTAGTAAAGTGTCTTAGTGTATTTGTGAAATCACAGCTATAATCAAAGCCTGGAGCATTTATTTACTCTAAACAAGCAGTTATCCTTCATCTGGAATTACAAAATATAAGCTCTCGTTCACAGGTTTCCTGACGGTTTGCATTCACCAGGAAAAGAAAGCCTCTGAGACTCATATTCCTGGGAGGAGAAATGACAGGAAGGGCAAAGGTAGAAGGGAAGTGAGACACTACGGCTACAAGTCTAATCTAATCTGAGGTACTTCTTAAAATTCAATGTGCCAATAACACAAGAAGAGAACGTGTGCTTCTTGGTGACAGCTAAGGCCCTACTGGTGTGACTGACCCCTAATCTGGCCACAGCACCAGGAAATGCGAACAGCTGTCAATTCTACTTTCACCTAAGTCTAAGCTTTTAAAATTCCAAGTGGAGCGAGGTACCCGGTGAAGAGGTACCCTGTGAAGCACTCTGTGTAGCACGCTGAGGCACTAAGGACTCTAGCTGGCCTCGCTCGGGACAGGGCTCCCGCAGTATAAAAGGGGCAGGTCTCCTGTGCACCCAGGACTGACACTCAGCAGCTCTGCCCAATGCGGCTCTGCAGCCCTGACCACTTGTGTCTGTGGTGGCTGGTGCCCACGCTGAAGGGCTGTCAAATGTTTGAGTGTCATCCCCAGTGGCCTCTGAAGGAAAAAGAACCCTGTTCTTCATTTTTATTACAATTGAGCTGCTGAAACCTCTTACAAACATCATCAACAAGCATGGACTACGTGAACGCCCACAGGGCATCCTGCCTGAAAAGGGCCCTTCCAATTTCACATTTTACAAGAGCGTGCGAAGAAAATGAAATTATTCAACAGAACTTTCAAATTCACACAGAGGCTACCAAGCCAAGAAACTGAAAGCAGAAACATTTGATTCTCCCTACTCGTTAAGCCTTTCCCTCTAGAACCAACTTCTTCTGAAACACATTTAAAAAAAAAGTTGAAATAATATCACTTACTGATTGGAAGACATCACTTGAACACAGTCATTAACCTTGCAGAGACCTAACACCAGGCAGCTTCACAAACACACAGCAAGTCTGCAGAATTATAATGATCAGTAACAGTAAACCCAAACTGCACTAAATACTGTCATGGCCAAGAAAAAGGAAGCAGAGCGCTGTTTTCAGGACAATGCAGTAGTTACAGCATATTTCCTCATGTGCAGTATGAGTTGCTATGTTTAGTGGCACTTAAGTATTACACAGTAAATACTGAAAAAACCCAGGATTTTTGGATGTGCAAAAGCAATATCACATTATTAATACAAAAGTTGCTAAGCTACAGGATTATAATATCACTAAGTGGGCGTTGAGACCACTTAAAATTTTCAATACACTTCCAATACATGGTCTCCTTGTTGGCCACCAGCCTTGTCACCGAGCCGTTCACCTGCACACTGCCTCAGTCGGACCAGTCGTTCTCATCAAACTCCGAGTCGTCGTCAGAATCACTGTACTCCACGGCAATGCGCCTGGACAGGATCGTGGCCACGTCATTGCCGACCGGCTCACGCTTGGCCTCCTGCTCACGCTGCTCCTGCACCTTCTTCAGCTGAATTCCTAAAGACACAACACACTGTTGAGAACTAAACCCCTTTGCTTGCTCCAAATAAAAGAAAAACAAACTTGTAAGTCTATTTGACCTTTTTCCCCCTACCAACACTAAGGATAAAAAGTTTTGGAAATTTGAGGGGAAAAAAGCTTGGGAAATAGAAGTTTCATGACCCCAAAAAAAAAAAAAGACTGTACACTCAAAGTCGTAACTTTTTTATAGCAAAATAATGTGTTGAAATGTAAAAAAGTATAATTTCAACACACATGAACACCATTAAAGAAAATTCTAGAGCTGCACTATCCAATATGGTAGCCACTAGCCACATGTGGCTTTTTGTTGTTGTTTTTTGGTGAGGAAGATTAACCCTGAGCTAACATCTGATACCAATCTTCCTCTTTTTGCTGAGGAAGATTGGCCCTGGGCTAACACCCACACCCATCTGCCTCTACTTTATATGTGGGACGCCACCACAGCATGGCTTGACAAGCGGTGCATCGGTGCACGCCCAGGATCCTGCGAACCCGGGGCCGCCACAGCTGAGCGCATGCACTTAACCACTGTGCCACCAGGCTAGCCTCCACGTGTGGCTATTTAAAGGTAAGTTTATTGTGGCTAGTGGCTACCATACTAGACTGTGCAAACACAGAACATTTCTACCATTACAGAACATTTTCCTGGACAGCGCTGTAATCCAAAGGCTTGGAAAGCAGTGTTCTACACCTATAGCTCTTGACTAACCTGGGGAGGTAACTGAGAAACCTTTGTTTCAAAAATTATTGTTTAAATGAATATAAAATATAATTATCTACTCTCTTGCTTAATAAGTAACAAAATGGGATATCTATGATTTAATGTATTAATTAACTTTTTCTTTTGAAATAATTTCAGATTTATAGAATAGCTGTAAGACTAGCAGAAAAACATTCCCATATACCCTACACCCAGATTCCCCAACTGGCAACACGTGACCACATTTGTTGTGGCAATCTTTCTCTATCATTCTCATTTATACACACACACATACTTTTTTCTTGGCCATTTGAGAATAAGTGGCATATAACGTCCCTTTGCCCCTAAAATACTTCATGTGTAATTCCTAAAAAAAACAATGATCAAGATCAGACTATTAGCATAGATACAATCTATTAGCATAGATTCAATAATACCATCTATTCTACAAATTTTATTTAAATTTTGCCAATAGACCTAATATAGCAAATGAAAAAAGTCTTCCACCAGGTTCGGGATCCAATGCAGGATCGCCCATTACATTAGCTGTCACTTTTCATTAACGTCCTTTAATCTGGGCATTTCTTCAGTCCTTGTGTTTTACGATCTTCACATTTTTGAAGAACACAGGCAGCTCTTCTGTAGAATGCCCCTGGATTTGGGTTTGTCAGCGGTTTTTTCATGATTAGATCCAGGTTATGTATCGTTCTTATTGGACAGGGCTTACAGGCGTGAAAAAGCAAAAATACTGTGCTACTATGACCCTAAATTCCTTATTGATCGGGTAATATAACTCTGGGACTTTTTATCTCATCAAAATCAAAGTGTGTCAATGACGTTCAAGATACATGGAGAGCCCTGGGATCTGTGGGAGGGCGTGTGCGCCACACTCAGGCACCCACACTCAGGGTGCTGGGGCGAAGGCAGAGGCAGTCCCGTCCTGGCTGCCCTGTAAAGGACGTCACTGCTGCTCAGCCAGGCTCCCTCCTCAGTCATCTCCAGGCAGAAACGACTGTGACCACGAGACGTGCAGCCCCCACCACATGAGGAGCTCCTGGAATATTTCCACATCCTGATGGTGCCCCTCAGCCACCATGAACTATGCTGTGGGGCAAAGAACAGATGGTGTGGAAGACACGTTTCATGTGGGGCTGAGGGGAGGCCCAGGTGGGTGAGGGCTGGGCTCCCCCACCCTGATTTGACCAGAGATGCTCTACTTCTGTGTGTTTCATGTTCTGGGGTTCAGTGCAGGACTTTCATCTGACAAAAGAGATCTGTTGTTAAATAAATGTTGAAAAACTACTGGCTTAGCACATCAGCTAAAAATATGCAAAGTCTAGGACATATGCTAGATTTTTTTGAAAAACTAGATCATTGATATGAGCTCATTTTCTTTCATTTATACTTTTACCCTTAGAGTAGAATGCAGAGAAAAGATCCAATTAATTAATGATCATTTTTATTATCCATTTCTAGTCAAGTCAAGCTTTCTTGAATTCTCAATTCTTTATCATTATATATTCACCTTGCACTGGCAAAAACATGTCTATTATTTAAAAAAAAATAAATAAAACAAGGCTCCTTTAACTTTATTCTAAAAAATAATTTAGCATAGAGAGTAGTTATTTGAAGAAGACTAGGATGCAGCTGGTTGGAGACACAAAAACATCTCTCTAAGAGGAAGACAGTGTATTTGGGGTGCTCCACTTACCCATTCGGATAGCAGCAAGAAGATCACTTCGAGCATCACTTATTGGTGGTTGTGCAGTTTCTTGTCGCTTTGCCTCAGCTACTGGGGGGCCATGCATGGGGGAGGAAGAGAGAGAAGAGCCTGCGCCAGGCGGGCCTGGTGGGGGAGGTGGGGGGCCCGGAGGAGGCGGGGCTGTGACTAGGAGCCCAGAGGAGGGAGGGTGAGGAGGAGCCGTGTAGGAGGAGCCCACAGACGCCGGGAAGGAGGGCTGCATGGGAATCTGGAGAGGACTGACGAAAGCAGTTTGTGCTGAAGGAATCATAGGAGGAGGTGGTGGAGGAGGCGGCCCTGAGGGGTTGTAATATTCAATTATCTGTGCTGGGAGCATCCTAAAAAGGAGATGAAACACGTAGAGTCATTAAAGCAGCAACAGAGGTCACATCCTCTGAGGTGCTCATATGCCTAATAGCAAGGCCTCCCCCAAACACAATACATATTGTCATTTGAATTTAAACCATTGCAGGATGCAAAGCTCCACACTGCGTCAGTTATCTTCACAGGTCTAGTTTACTCTCTATGATGGAATTCAAGATCATCTACTGGAATATGCCAAAAAGATAACCACTCAAAAAGTCATTTTCTGCGGAATGCTGGAATAAAATAGTTGAGGGCAGAGTTTAAGAAAAGCAACACAAACGCACCCTTTATACCAGGCATCTCAGAAGTGGGTGACTCACAAACTTGTCTTACAAGAGCTCTGTGGTCAATCAGATTTGGAGATTTCTGTATTTTATATTCCATCCCATGGAAATTCCCCTACCCCACAATGCCAATTACAATACAAAATGTTTTAAAAAGTCCTACAGCCAAGAAATCTGCTGTATTCTATTTAGCCAAAGGTTCTCCAAACCAACTGGACCACAGATCCTGACTGCCTTTGCCTGACACTTAGTCACAGCCTCAGAACCCTCTTGGGAATTCTGACTTAATAGCCAGGACTCTGTGGTCAGGGAGAACACCACTGAAAGCTGAGGGACATACATTTAGAAAGTGAAACATGACACTCTGGATTAAAGAATACACATGTTAATGGAAACACATATTCAACCTTCCTGGGCACTGACTTTGAGGGGACTAACTCTTTAAAGATTAGGGTTAAAGCCAAAAATGAGAGAGCTAAGGACAGCCTATCAATATACAGGTGGGTGCTTAAATTAATAAACATTCAAACATGAAGGTCTTTTTTAGTTGTTTGACTTCTACCCAAACAACAGAAAACAAGATGGCCTGGTGGCAGAATGACCTCTGGGCACCAAGAGACCAGGAAAGGAGATTATCTGGCCAAGCATAATAAGTGATGCACGGGATGCTGTGTTTTAGTTTTCTCATTTGATACGAATTCTCTGTGGTTCACCCAGGATATGTAGAGAAACTTGAGGATGTGGGAGAGGTTCACAAAACTGGCATTTCATCCTTTATTAATGCCCTGACTTAGGATCCATTCAAATATACACAAATATGTGTAAAAAGGGAAGGTGTACATGAATACAGACACAAACCTGAGACTTATCTGTAATAAAAAAGGGGAGTACTGACACTATATTTTTTAACATAGAATTTGTCATAACTGATAGTATCTATATCCAGTCATTCCCGGCTGAATTCTGCCCTCTAAAGTATGATTATTCAATTAAAATTCTTACACCACACACAGCAAAACTCCAAGTAGTGATCAGAACACAAGGCGTCATGAATTACCCGTAGTCTGCTGGAGCCATGGGTGCGGAGGCCTGCGACCCCTCTGCGGCCTGTGGCGGGGGTGGCGGGGGCGGCTGCTGAGGTCTGTTCAGAGCCATGTGCCTCGCCGAGGCAGAGGGCGGTCGGTACTCATGCTCGGGGGCCTGGCTTGCTGGCCCGTGCGGAGGCGCCTCCCCGGCTGCGTAAGAAGGGGTCACGGGCTGCGGGTGCAGAGAATGGTTGGGAGTAGCCGGATAAGAGTAATCTGTAATATCCGATGCATGGGACCTGACGTTCAAGAAAAAGGGGTGGGAGAAATTTCAATTAAGTTAAAAAGATTTCCCCTAACAGGCATAAGCGCATATTTGAATAACAACATTGCCAATGCACAGAAATCACACATTTATTTCTTTTACTATCGGCTAGGTCTAGCCCCATGAGAGCTTCCAAGCAACAACATAATTACGACTTTAGCGGCAAGCCCCAGCGTTACATGGATTCAGATTCACAGCTTTGAAGTGAACAAGTCAGAGAGATCGGCAGGCAGGAAACAGCAGAGCCCCATTTTAAGAATATTTCAGTATACTTTTTTCTAAGAGAGAAGGCTACAAGACAAATTCCATTTAATTTAAAAACAGCATCTAAGACAGAGGATTTCAGTGGCAATGAAACTGACAGTATCTAATTAGAAATTATAAAATGGCAAGTGAACTGGATAAATATTAACAGCAAGAAAAGAAAAAGAAATCAAGACTACAATACAGTGAATTGCATTTTTCTTCAATGGAAGAAATGTATTTAACCAAAAAAGAAAGAATGTGGTGCAATATGGAAAGGGCTTCTTGTTTTCCTTGGATGCGCAGTTGAGCGTGAGACTCTGAAAGGAATGGAGACCTTGTATTAGTGAGCAGAGCTGAGCGAGATGCCGGGGGTGCCAGGATGCCAGCTGGGCCCCACAAGGTAGCGCAGGGACCAGTGGATGTTGCAGCTGCACAGCGCCATGGGCGTTAGTAACGGGTAGCCGAGCTCCTGGCCTGGGTTACGGGATACGTTGTCAGTATGGGGCTGCACGTCCTCCCATGATGGCCAAAGCAGGGTGAGGACCGGCGCTGGGAACCCAAGAAAGCAAAACAACAAACCCTCTGGCCACTCTGTCGTCTTTCGTGCTCCCTGCCTGCTCCAGTTTCTTTGCGTCACTCATAAACTCAATGCCCATTTTCCTTCTCTCCCATTCTTCTCTTCTTGTTCTTACTTTTCTCACATTTATTTGCAGGTTTCTGTTAGGATTCAGCTTGTGTTTCTCTCTCTGAAGGAAACAGGCAAACACATATTGGGGACATGGAGGGAGCAGGGAGGACACCACTGAATTTCCACCTGTGGTTTCGGACAGTAGCCTCCCCTAACCAGAGCATCACACAGCCCAGAAAAGATTCTAAATGAGGAGAGACTGCTTTCTTCTTTTCCTTCTCTAATTGCAGCATAAATTCTAGATTACGGTGAGCTTACGACTATGTCTTTTGAACTACGCAAACTGCTAGCAAGTGAGTTAAAATATGTTTAACGGGGGAAGAAGCTGACTGTATTTGGATTTAGCATATTGTAAAAATGTAAATACCTAAAACCCTGAAGTCATTGATGATGTGTGCTTGACTCTGTATGTGTGACTGTCATAGACTGTGCACAACTTTCTAAAGGAAAGTTATCTAGCAAAATATGCAGTGCTTCTGATGAGATGAGGGGCCCAAAATTGTAAATATTCTGGCATAATTTAGAGTGCTATCCTTATAAAGCAGCTTTGTGATACAGGGCCAAAAGGAGCCAATAAAAGGGGAGAACCAGATGGACAGAGTGAAGAGCAAGCAGTGAACATGTGAAGTGAAGAAGCATAGCAGTAGAGTTCTAGAGGGCAGGACTCTGATGAAGGGTGCGCAGGAGAGGGGACTGTCTGGGGAGGAGTGAACACCCATATAAAAGGGGGACACCAGTGGGCTGGAAGAGAGAGGAGGAGTAGGGTGACTGCTGGGAGACAAAGACCCCCCGCAGGAAGGTAGAAATCAGCCACAGAAGACACTGCCGATGTGGAGATGCGTGGGGTGGTCCTGAGGCTTCATGAACATCAGTGATTATCTATCACAGAAAACAGAACTGGTAGGAGTGAAGACGATATGGAAACCAGAAGTAAGCACAGCAGATAGCACAGGAGACTCGGGGAGAAGGAAACGAATCCCCCAGGGTTTTGTGGGGAGACAGGTGGGCAGAGTCGGGGGGCTGTAACAAAGGGCTAGAACAGGATGAGAAAAAACACTGGACAGTCCGGTATTGAGGTATTTCTCTTCCTGAATAACAGTGAAAGAGCAGTAGGCAAGCATTTTATCAATTCTCATCCTAAATTCACACTTAGAATCAACACTCCTGACAACCTATAGAGAGAGCAAAAATTTATTATTAGTCTATGTGGACTGGGTTAAAATCTATTACTTATATAATATGAACAGCTTATATACATGCCATGAAACTTGACATTCAAATTTCCCTCAGTCATCCTGGATACATACATTAAAAACTATGTTTTTAAATAATACTTAAAACATGAATATAGGAAATAAAAAAGCTGAAAGATAGAAAAGAGAGAGATGATTTCAATTTTGTAAAAGAACATATACATGTACAGAAAAAAGACCAAAGAAAGAAATACACTAAAATGCAAACAGTGGTTTCTTTGAATAATAGGATTATGGATAATATTTTAATTTTTTCTGTAATTTCCAAATATAAAAATTTAATCTTATTTTATAATAACAAAAAAGTGATATACTTTAGTAAAATAAAAAATAAAAATTTCTTAATTAATTTAAGGGATACAGTCCAAGTTCAGTGATGAATTATCATCTATTTACCTGGTGTTTGCATATAGTGAAAGGTCATGGGAAATAGTACGAGACAAAAGGAAATTCTGAAGAAAAAAACTTATAATTCCATTTGCTTTTTGAAAAATAAAAGAAATGAAGATATATCTAAATAACATAAATACAAAGGCAGAATACTAAATAATCTGAACTACCATCAATTTTATACCCCACATCTAATCTCAGATGCTAGAATAATATCAATCATTCAACTGAGGATTTAAAAAAATCATTTTTCCACCTGTACCTACTGAAATAAAAGAGTATGTATATATAGTATTATAAAACACAGTATACGTTTTGCGTAAGTAAACAATCACAAGTAAATTAGTTGGAAGAAAACGTAAAGCAAATTGACATCCCGGGGGCTAGCAAGTTCAGGTACTCCAGCCCATGCAGAGAACTATGAGCAGAATTGTATCATCATCCTATTTTCTACAGAAATAAGCTGACTAAAAGATTCAAACTTGAGGCCGGAGCACAGTTAAATCTCAAGTAACTTTCTAATACTTAACAGATAACAGCTTGTACAGAAAAATTACCTCGAACCTGCCTCATATCCAACCAATGACTTACAACCCTTCTAGGGTAGGAATATTTATGGGCAGTGTAACTCCAAATATTAAGCATCTTCTGTATAGAGTCTGTTCTAAGCACTGAGGTTATAAAGACAAACATTTTTCTAAAAAAAGACACAGATATAACACAAGGTCCAGGTTGTGACTGTTTTGAAACATCCTTGAATCATGTACAAATTCTCTAGTCAAATTTTTACATGCTGATGGAAGACTGAGAATTCATGCAAATAGAAGACTACAACTTTACAAAAGCAGAAATAGGAAATTAAACCCTAAGTTAAAATTGACTAGTCACTTCCTCTCCTTCAATGATTCCCTTTTGTGACAAATGTGACTCAGTGACCACATCATTCACACCTGCAAGAAATATTTTTACTTAATTGCTAACAAATTTTTAAAGTAAACTCCAATGGAATTCTTCTCCTGGAATTAGAATACATAAGATTAGTGAACTGAAGAAATAAATATCTCTTTTGTTCATCACACTTTTTGAAAAGATTACCAAAAAGCACAATGAAGTTATTCCTTAATTACATCAATTACCACCTATCAATCACTTTTAGATACCAAGTGGTAAAGGAAATTCAACATTCTAAGCTAAAGAGGAAAAGAAAGAATTAAATGGTTATTAAAATTAAAATGTAAGTCACTGGCAGTTACTAAGCCCAAATTCAGAATTGATGTTAAAACACTACATCTAGATTAACTTAACAATAAAGTCAGAGAGATAGAAAATCATACAAAGTAACCCAATGTAAAATAAAACTGTTTTAAAGTATTATTTCAAAATTTAAAAATATATATAATTAATTTTTAGAGAAAGTTTTGAAACATATTGTGGGCCATATAAGCACCAAAGCTACCGTGCATTTCCAAGTTATAACAAAACCAAGGGCTACTCAGAGGCTTTGCTACAACACACACACACCTAGTGTCTGGGGACAGGGATCCTTCGGAAGATGCTCCGTGGTACACACTCTGAGACAACCTGTTGTCGGGTCTAAGCTCTTTGTCATATGCCATCATATTCCACTCCTGGCGCCTGTTTCTGGCTTTTCTAACCTTTTTCACCTCACGGGTTGTGCCATCTATACGCTTTTGCTCCTGATGTCCAGGAAAAGAAAGCAAGCATGCCGAGACAGAAGGGGAAGGAAAAGAGCAGGTTAATACAGTTACAATGCACAGGTAACAAGCCTGATGTGCACACAAGAGACATCCCCATTCCATTCACTCTAATGTTAAGAAAATTCTAACAAAGACCCAACAAAAATAACTATACTTAACTATTTAACCTAAATAAACAGAAGTTACTGTGCTGCAACTGCAAGAATTGCTTATCACCATTTTTGGTAAAGAATTCTCACCTTCCTAGGCTTTCAGCTTGTTTGAAACGTACTGTACCTTTTAGATCAGTATTACACAGATAACATATCTGACACCACCACACAGAGAAATCATTTCCCACCACTACACAATTTTGACTGACTTGTTAACATGCAATCATCTTTCAAAAACTAATTCAAAGTGTTCTATTTCCAGTTTCTATGATTATTATAGAATATTTAAGCTAATCCTGTAACTAGCTTAACATAAAACAAAAACAAGACAAAACTTACCTTCCCATACAAAGAATCATTCTTGCTCCAGCCCTACTTTGCCAGCAAAAATGTATTCCATACATACTTGGGTGCTACACAGGTGCTTCTTTAAGAGTGAGGACTGTTATTTCTACGTGTGTTTACAAGTTTTTCCTGCTCCCCTGATAAGATCTGCTGATCTTTATGGAGAAGAACTAGGTGACTTTAAGTCCTACGTTCCTCTTCCCGGACCTCCACACATGGTTTCACATAGAGTACACACTCAGTAAATGCTAACTCAATGCTCGAGTCCAGGCAAGCTTATGGTGTTACTATGTCCCAGGCATCGTGCCAGGCACTGATGACACAAACGGCAAACCAGAAAAGGACAGGTATTGGCCCTCATGGAGCTTGCCGTCCAGTGGGGGAAGCCTACAAATTCACGTAAATAAACGTATAATTATAAAATGTGGTAAAAGGTAAATTCCTTATATACAGAATGCCATCTAGTCTGGAAGTCAGGGAGGGTGTCCTGGAGTGACTGAGGGACAAGATCTGTAGTGAGAGTAGGCATTACTTCTGCAAAGGAGTACAGATCAGATGCACGCCAAGAGGGGACAGAATGTGCAACACTCTGAAGAGTGGGGGGAGCACCACATTAGCAGAAATGAAAGGAGGTAATGGTGAATTAGGGTGAATGGGTCCCAAGATCTGAAAGGCAGGCAAGACCTTGAAAGCTACGTTAAAAATGTTGTTCTAGGGGCCAGCCCAGTGGCATAGCGGTTAAGTGCACAGGCTACGTTTCAGCAGCCCAGGGTTCGCAGATTCGGATCCCGGGCACGCACCAATGCATCGCTTGTCAAGCCATGCTGTGGCAGCGTCCCATATAAAGTGGAGGAAGATGGGCATGGATGCTAGCCCAGAGCCAATCTTCCTCAGCAAAAAAGAGGAGGATTGGCATCGGATGTTAGTTCAGGGCTAGTCCTCCTCACAAAAAACAAAAAACAAAAAAAAAAGTTGTTCTATATCCCAAGAGCAATGGGAAACCACTGAAGTATGAAGAGGGAAAGGATGACCTACTAAGGAGGCATTTGTAAAGATGCCTGTGGAGAACAGATTAAAGGGGAAAGGTAGGGACACCAGTTAGAAACTACTCAGGTGGTCCCGTTGAACAGCTGGCAGCTGGCTCATGGCTGGTAGTGCAGACAGAGAACCTGACTGTTTTCGAGATATTCAGGAGGCATAGGTAATGTACTGGCAAAGGATATGAACATAAAATTCCCAGGACATATATAAATGGTCAATAAAGATATGAAAAGATGTGTAATGCAAGTTAGTTTTTTGGGAGGTCATCAAAATAACAATCACAATATCCGGGACTGGAGAAAGCTTGTTGAGAGCACAAACTGGTTTAAGCTTCTAAGGGTCAGGGACAATATGATGGTATCTTTCAAATTTAAAACCCACATTTGACTTCTAGGAACTTACCCTCAAGAAATATCTGCACAGGAGTACAGGGATGCCCTGTGCCCTATGATATCTGCAACGTTCTTTACAATTTTCTTTACTGCAGTACTGTAACTGCAATAATTTAGAAACAACCCAGATATTCATTAATATAGCAATGGGTAAATAGTTTATGAAGCTTCCAGACCTTGGAATACTACACAACTATTAAAAGGAAGGAAGTACATCTGTAATGATGTCAATATATGCACACATGTATCTCACACGTGTATGTCTGCGCGTGTGCATAAGTCATGTGTAGTCCAATTCTATGTATATAAAAACACTTTGTGAAATGTGTATGCATATATTAACGAATGTTTAAAAGGTCTGAAAATATGCACACCAAACTGTTAACAGCAGTTAGTTATGCTCAGGGAAGGAGAAACTTATCCCCAAATTTTTTAAACTGATTTCCTTCAGTGTTATCTGAGCATTTTACAACTGAAACGTATTATTTGTATACTTTTAAAAACCAAAAGAAAAAAGAGGAGGGAGATTCCAGTGTGATTCCAATATACATCCTGATTAAGAACCACTCTATTAAATTAGTAACTACCACCCTTACTTTTAACAGATGTATGCTGACATATTTAGGGATTAAGTGTTATGATAGCTGCAATTTTCTTTACACTGTTCAGCCTCCAAATCCACCCATCAACATGCACACGACACACACACACACACACGTGAACCAACTCTGACAGAATGTTAACAGTGCCGCGTCTATACTCCAACACACTGGCCTACATCAAAATCCCTAGAATACGCCCCACTATTCCCACTCCAGGATGATCTTAGCTGCTTAGAACGTGCCTCGATTCTGAAGCACCCTGCCTCATCTGCCCTCCACTCCTCCAGCCTCCCTTCACCTACACACTCACAACATGCACCTACACACTTACTCTGGCTAGCCAACTTTTACCATCCACCCTTGGAGCTCAGTGAACGACACCCCAGAGAGGCCTTCCTTATGCTCCATTTCATCTGCACTGTCACCCTACCTCGTCATCTCACCCACAGCGACTCATACCTTTCCTTCACAACTCGAACAGCATTGTAACAACATACTTACAATTACATATTTATTTGCATAATTATATTTTTTAGTGTTTTTAAACCACCAAACTAAGGAAACTTAAAATTCAGAAACAGCAGATTTCTTATCCCTAAATTTTCTAAACTAATTTTTCCTTCAGATAAACTTGTTAGTTCCAAACTAAAACTGACTTGGGTTTCTGAAATCCTGGGAAATGAAGGATATCTTACCTCATTTTCTATTCCTATATAAAGCAGATTTGTATTAAAATTTTCAAATTTCTTTCCCTCTTTATGAGTTCCAGAGGGCTGCACGATTATTCGTTTGTTTCTTCCACTATACTGTAATCTCCATGAGGGGGATAATTCTCTTTTTCACCACTGTTTATCCAGCATTTAAAGGCGTTCAAAACGAAAAGATTCATTATTTAAATGAATGAATAAGAAATTCTTATCAGAATTTTACGTGTTTGAGGAATAGCAGAATGAGACAAAATAGCCAAGGAAATGACAAATAATTTTAAAGATACAATAATCATATATAGATTATGACTCTTCCTCTGAAGAACACTGGCAAAAAAAATAAATACTTTTGCCAAAAGTACCACTGAGAAGGGAAATCTAGGATCCCGTTAAAAGGACAGGCATGTTTTAAAGGCAGGTACTCTTAAGACTTTGGGGTGTTTGCCCTGTTACTAAAAAGAAGGGTGGGGATTAAGACCGGCAAGGCTTTAAACATCTGTTTCTTTTCCACTCAAGAGATTAGGATCTTTCTCTTCTCCACTTGAATACGTCACTTGAATACTCAGCAACTCTTCCAAGACTTCCCAGTTAATCTCCCCAACCCACGAGCACAAGGAGAGAGCATGAGTAACTAAGCCGTTGGAATTCTTTCCCAGAATTCAGTGGTAACATCTTATACTGTAGTCTGCAAACTGTTTCCATGTTTCCTTTCTTAAATCCTGTTTTCTAATAGAAAATTCTCTTCCATCCCAAACTGTCACTCCTACAGTAGGGCCAACACACCAAACGCCTCAAAATCTGAAGGCCACCAGCCCACAACACGTGCAGCATTTGTCATAACTGAAGCGCTCTAATGGGTGTCAAGCTAACCAGGTGGTCATTTTTTAAAACAAAGCTTATATATAAAAGTCTTGGCAAATATCTGCCTTTGGAGAATTAACTCTTATTAGTGGTTTAAATCTAATTTCTGGGCCTCAAAGGGACAATTTCCAAAACAGAAGAACCTGACCTGAGCAGAAAGGGCTTGTCCTTCTGAGAGAGTTGATGATGCAGATGCTTCTCAACCTCCAAACTTGCAAAGTTTCCTGCCCACCACCACCACTCCACCAAAAGAAATCTCGTTTCCAGTAAATACTACCTCCTAAAAGTGCAGATCACACACTATTTTCAATCCAGTATGAAGATCTCACCGAAGTGTTAATTACAGCTAGGTGGCAACCCAACAATTAAGAACGCTTTAAAAAGACGAAAGCAGATATTTATATCTGATATGGAATGTTGACTGCTTTACGAAATTTCAAAGAACAGAAGGAGAAAAGTTCTAAGACACGATTACAAACAAAACTGAAATTTTAGCCACTACTTTTGTTAATGCAAAGCAAGTGTTAGAGAACAAATCAGATAGTATTTATTGAAAATAGTATTACTGTTAGACTGAATTGTCAGTATCTTCATGTAAAAAATTCAGCCTCTGAAAAAACTTCAGCACTAAATCCAACATCTCGACCATTTAAAAAAGAATTCACTGACTTACTTCTAAACAAGAACCCCATTTACATTTATACCCATGTTTCCCATACTAGAATTATTTACCTTTTGACGTCTTTTCTCTTTCCTTTTGTCTTCTGTGTCCTGTAGCATTTTTTCTTTCCAGAGGTCAAAGAAATAGGAAGGATCAGTATAGAACTTCAACCCGTCCTTTTTATCATCTCTAGAAATCAATGTATTACAAGTCAGGAAAAAAAAAGGTTGTTAGATATTTTCATATACGGTTAATATTAATTTAATTTTAACTCATGAGATTATAACATCTGCATGAGGCATTTTAACAGCCCTATACATTATTAAGCCAGCTCTGTGGTGGAGTAGTTACTATTGGTGCTCTCACCTCCAAGGCCTGGGTCCGTTTCCCGGTCAGGGAACCACAATACTGCCTGTCGTCTGTCATACTGTGGCAGCTGTGTGTTGCTGTGATGTTGAAAGCTATGCCACTAGGATTTCAAATACCAGCAAGGTCACCCATGGTGGGCAGGTTTCAGTAAAGCTTCCAGACTAAGACAGACTAGGAAGAAGGACCTGGCCACTTATTTCTGAAAAAATTGGCCATGAAAACCCTGTGAATAGCAGCAGAGCATTGTCTGATACAGCGCTGGAGGGTGAGAGGATGGTGCAAAAAGACCAGGCAGGGTTCCGCTCTGCTGTACACAGGGTGGCTAGGAGTCGAGTCTCAAATTTCCTCATTTGAAAAAAAACATGTAATCACGCAAGAACAGCAACTTTTTCTAGAATAATTAGGTAAAAAGTACTCTTGCAAATTTAGATTTCAGTACAAAAAAGTGCTCCTAAAAATCACAATATGGCTCATAACAACGATATTTAATACCTCAGTTATTTCGGGAAATGTTCTGTTTATCCCAATAGGGGGCTATACACAGACATGGATGGATTCTTAGTACATATACGTTCACTTCTACCCTGGAGATTCATTATTATTAGGATAAAAATTAGTAAGTACTCTGTCCTTTTTTCTTAATCAAGTTTTCCCAACATCTATAAATTCAATTAGGAAAGAAGCAGAATGTTCATGATGTATAAATGTGACTAGAGAAAAAATGATGAACCATGTATTTTTAGAGTGAAAGTACTAACCCACAAAGAAAATTCACTTGTAGGCATTTCAAGTACTGCTACAATTACTGTGATCTAAGGAAGAGTTCAAGTCTTATATAAGTTATTCATTTATCATAAAACCAATAATAATACAGCCAATATGAATCCAAAGTTGTAACATAAATCAATAGCAAAGCTCAATGTAATCATGATATGAAGTAAACACTCTATTCTACTAATGCTTTAAAAAGTATGGGCCTGCAGATTACCTTCAAGAGGAAGCAGAATATTTACATTTTAAATTAGTATTTCAGTAAGTCATTTTAGGCACATAGAGAAAGCAAAAATCAGTGAAATGAGTATAGGAAAGAGTTTATGCCCAAATAGTCCCAGAAAGCTAACTGCAGTATTCTGGTGGGGAACCCATGTCCTGCCTTGAAGGTCCTGCCATGCCATGTCCTGGGGAGCTTCTCACCCACATACACCAAGGCCCACGTTCCCGTGAGGGCTATTCTGGTCACTCTCTCCGAAAATCACTAAGCAACCAGTGCAACTCACTCTATACTCTAACCTTTAATTACTTAAAATCTTTCCTTCTTTTCCAAGTTTCCTAATTGATATGCGACCTGCATCATGGAGATTTTATTAAAAACATTATTGTGAAAAACACAACATTCCCTAAGACACTAGGCTTTAAATATAGATGAAGATACAGAAAAACTGAAGAGCGACTTGCTGTAAAATTCAAGACGTTAAAATGCACATTCTCTTTTTAAAAAAATGGAACTAATATTTTAATGAAGGCAGAAACTCACGTAAGTAAACAAATGTTAACCTTGACATAAGAATGTAAGTAGAAATGTCCTATGTTTATAGCAACTAAATATTTCATTTTTCAGTCACACTGTACTTCTCATATATTGACTGTGTTGTGACAGTGTCATACTTAAGCTCAAATGTAAAAGTTTATGTGTTTTATATACCCAAAATATTACTGTATTAACAAAAAGCAGATCTCAGTTGGCACTATTATTCTTTTTTTTTTTTTTTTTGGTGAGGAAGATTAGCCCTGAGCTAACATCTGTTGCCAATCCTCCTCTTTTTGCTGAGGAAGATTGGCCCTGGGCTAACATCCATACCCACCTTCCTCTTCTTTATATGTGGTACACCTGCCACAGCATGGCTTGATAAGTGGCGTGTAGGTCTGTGCCCAGGATCTAAACCTGTGAACCTCAGGCCGCCAAAGCAGGGCATGAACTTAACCACTATGCCACCAGGCCAGCCCCAGCACTGCTATTCTTAAACACACTATTAAAAAGGCAAAGATACTTTTATTTTCCATAAAACTGAATACACACATACAATATAAATGAAATTTATATTGAATCATTTGCAATATTTAATGATTATGCAATTAAATATCATTGCAATATTAAATAATTATGCAATTAAATGATTCATTTTTATGCAATTAAAATTTTTAAATCACCACAAATATTTAATCATGATCTTGATTAATCAAATATAAGTGGTTATTGCATTTTATGTTTTTTTTTCCTTTACAACAGAATATTTAGTGAGGTTTCTTAGAAAAATTTTAATAAGCAAGCCCTCAAAGCTCCCAGTGCAAAGTAAAACTGAAATTGCCCCAGAAAAATGCCTACTGAACCAAAGCAAAATCACAAGTTAAAACATTAGGCTTACAATCCTACTATTCACATATATCATTAACTTTTAAATGAGTGTGCTAAAACCTCCAGAAAAGTACACTTGTCTCATAGAGAAATGTGGTATCTCTCGCATCAGAGATTTCACAGAATCTCTACTGCACGTTTTTGAGGGAGACTTTCCGTCTGTGCTGAAAGGGATGTAGCCTGAACTGCTGCTGTACCAGCAGACCTGCCATAAAGCACAGGGCCAACATTCCTTTTGGACGCTGAGAAGGGACAGGGATTCAGACCAGGAAAAACTCGGGGCCCTCTCTGAGAAGGACCACTACCGCCGGTGGAGGCGGTAGTGGAAACGGAGGACTCACTGCTTCTAGACGGCCTTCGCAGAAGCACCACTCACTGAGCTAACTCTGCGGGCAGTGAGAGCCACGTCCCACCACAGGCCATGCTCACCAGAGGCTGAAGGAGCGAGCTCGACAAGCTCAACGGGAGGGTGCAATGATGGGAGTGAGAAAGTACGTGAAAAGGGAGACAGGAAAGAAGGTGACAAACTGTGGAAAGAAGACACAACTGTGGTAGGAGGTAGGAGAGGTGTTTTTAAAAAGCGTTTTTAGTTGGTTTCTTAATGTTAATTTTTTGCACTATTTATTTTCCATTCCTTTTTGGGGAAGTTTGATCCTGATAACGTGTCCTACCATTTTACAGTAACAGGTTAATTTGTTGACTATATATTCACTCTTAAAAACCCCTAACGCTGCAGAATAAATTTTTCTGAATTAAATAACAAATGTCTCTGCAGTTGTAAAGTGCCGAGACAGGTATTTTGCCGCATTATAAGTGAATTATTCAGTTCCTTTAAAATTGACTTTGAATATGAGGAACAACATAACCACACTCAATATTGTTATGTAATGTGCCCATTGCTGTGTAAAATATCTACATTTAAAAGCTAAAATTACAGCTCACATTTCTCTTGGTAAGTTTATATTTTGAAATACTAAAACTTTAACCATTCTGTACCAGTAACTCATTTCATTGTGTATAACACTGCAATTATTATTTTCAAAGTTTGAAAAGGTACTTTCACAGCACTGTCCATTTCTCTCAATTTCTCTGTGCTGAGAAGGCCCTGGGAACACATGAAGCCATACCTGTATGGAGTCAGAATATTCAGAGGCGGCGGCTTATCGCTCTGATTGTAAATGTCAGCCACGGGATTAGGAATGCTGTTCTTTGAAACCACCTGCTGGTCTTGGACTGTGGAACTTTTGAAAGCCTTTTTCATGTTGATATCCTGTAGTGACACTATTTAGAGAAAAGTCCCCCAAGTTGAGTTATATGGAAATATTTTTAACTGCTTAGAAATAAGTATAATTTGAATCACAATCATAAACATCTCCTAGAATAACAAAATAATGTTTTTATTGTTCATTTAAAACCATCCTTCTTATAAATAAGTTATCTCTATGAAATGAAGTCAAATCACGTCTTTTCTCCTTTTGTAGTGATCTAATTATTTCATTGAACCTAATATTAGAGGATTATTCTTTATTTAAATAGCATTTCTCAGAAACCACACAGGAATATAGTTGAGTATAACAGGCATGTAAATACAAAGACTTGGGTATCCTAGGGGGAAAAAACATTCAAATAGTTAACCAGTTTAATTATAATACATGTGGGAAATATTTTTGCAAAAAATACACAAATGTAAATAATACATTAAGTTTTTCTGACACTAACATTAAGAAAAGATGGCAAAGCTTTTCAACATACATGTAGTCCTAGAAATTAAGTAGCATGATATAAAACTACTCTAAGGAGTAAGAAAATCAGGGCTGATTATACTTATTTCTTGTGTTTGTACAACACTTTACATCTCACATATTAACTCATCTGACTCGGACACAAACTTCTCAGGGGGGCAAACTGGTCCATTAACCCACTTGATCAATGAAGCTGAGAGTCAGGGGTGCTAAGTGACTTGTCCAAGATTACCCAGCAAGGAAGTGACAGACCCAAAATAGAACACAGATTCCCTCGCTTGGTCAAATGTTTTTTCTACTACAACATCCAGGCAAAGGAAAGTCATAAGGTAAAACCTTGGTTGGAAAGGGATTTAGGGATATGAGAGATACTGCAAAACTTCCTGAAATTTAATCTACAGAGTAACTTTTTCCAGTATAAGCTTTATCACAAGCATTCTAATGGCAAGTGCCAACCAAAAAAAGTAAAGGAAGATGAATAAATATTAAAAATCATTTGTGATATCAATTTGAAGTGATCAATTGAAGACATTAATAATTCCTTATCTGAATAGACCAAGTAGCTATTCAGATTTTTATTTTTTTCAAATAAAAGGTAATTTTTAAAAATCTGATTAAAGAATGTTCATAATGGATATTAAAATTTCAATGCTCTACATTTTTGTTAAGTTTCTAATTCATTAATTTAACTTTGACCTTTGAAAAAGATGTGAACATGAGTAAACATTTTTTAAGTGATGAGGGATGAATTCCATAAATTACATTTTTAAAAAGTAAAACCTTCACTTTTTCCTAATACTACTACTATAGGTCTAGTAGAAAAATCAGATGCTAGGATTGTTTTAATGCAACAAGAGAAACTGTAACTACTCTTATATAAAGGCAGAGATAATTTTTCATCTGAACATTTTTCTTAAAGTAAATATGAAGTGGCATTTCTTACAGTTTTTTTTGCAGATTTTTTCCCAGTCTAATCTCAGCCTTTCATTCAAAAGATACAGAAAGTGAAATTTTCAGAAAGGAACTGTCGAGTTTTAATTTTGTTGAAACTGCCACAATTTCCGAGGGTATCACCAAAATGTTTACCAGCTAACCACACGCTGCTTGTCAATATTGACTTTATTGTTAAACCCTGAGCCCTAAAGACCTTCAGTAAATGCTGTTTCTGAGAAGTTAAATCAGCAGGATCTCCAAGATTATTTATCGGCATCCACCCCAACAAGAGTCCTGGGGGAAGCCTTCACTCTGCATGTATATATAACCCTCCCTCTCAGCTGGACCACGTCCTCGGAGTGATTTCTTTAAAGCAAATATCTTTACAATAACTACCAATAACATGAATTAGGACTTCTAATACTGAATGTATTTGAAGGATCTTTTAAAACAAACACTATATGTAATTTTTTTTACAAGAGAGTATGGCATATGAGGTAAACAGGATATGAATCTTTTAATCACTAATTAACCCAATGTTGTGGGGTTTTTCCCCCTCACTATTCTTTTGGGAAAAGACAAGATGAAATATCAGCATACCACCCCAAGGAAAAAGCAGTAATTACCCTGCAATTAATTACTACCATCTTGTCAACATCACTTCTAGCTCATTGCTTTCATGCAATTACCTACCCTCTTCCACTGTTGAATCCAGCTGGGTAACTTTGACAGCAAGGCGATCAATTCTGTCTTGAAGAGAATTTGCTCTGATGTAGAAGTTGTTAGCCTCATTAAACAGCTCACCAAATATGTCTTCGGCATGTTTGCCTATGGAAGAAAATGAATGGAGAAAGCCATCTGTTAAGAACTGCTGAAGCAGCCTTCAACATTCTCACCAGTGCTGATCTCACCATATGGGATTTGGTGTAAACGATGACAAAAATAAAGTGTCACACTCAAAGGCCTTTAGAATTTTTGAAAATTTATTAGGGATATTCATACATATCTGAAATTGACCCAAAGCTGCAGAATTTTAAAATACCCCAGAGAGTAAAAAATTTTTATTTAATTGCCACATGAGCTATCATGCAAGTTGTTTCCCATTAAATTAAACTTCTTTGGAAAAAAATTACTCTCATTTTGCATGCTTTATATATAAATAGAATCTCGGGACATAAATTTTCCTTTTACTTCCCAAGATAATCATGTTGGTTTCTAAATTTAGGATTTTATCTCATTCACAATAAGAAACATTAGATATACTGTACCTAACACTTTCCAACGGCATTAAATTTTTCTACTTCCTATTTTGAAATCTAGGTATATAGTGCTGACTCTCACACTCTCTAAAAACCAATATTTTGAATTTTGAGTTAAATTTTTCTGTATGGATCACCTCCATACTCTTGTGAGTGCTAGACACAACTCCTACTTTTCTTAAAATGTAATTAATAACATTTCTGAAAATTTAACAAGCAAGATAGGAATCAGTATCTGCTCACGTTGAATTTCCAAACCCTAATACCACTCTTTTATTCATTCAACAAAGATTTAATAACTGCCTATTCTGAGTGTGCAAGGCATACCTGTATTCCATCTTCTCTGACAGAGATACACTTTTTTAATAGACTTTATTTCTAAGAACAGCTTTAGGTTCACAGTAAAAGTGAGCAGAAAGCAGAGTTCTTATATACACATACTGCCCCCACACACGCACAGCCTCCACCACTATCAACACCCCGCATTAGAGTGGTACATTTGTTATAACTGATGAACCCACACTGACACATCACCATCACCCAAAGCCCACGTTACATTAGAGTTCACTCTTGGTACGTTCTACGGATTTTCACATATTTATGACATGTATCCCACCATTACAGTATCATACAGAATAGTTTCACTGCCCCAAAAATCCTTTGTGCTCCATCTATTCATCCCTTCCCCCCAACCGCTGGCAACTACTATCTTTTTACTGTCTCCGTCTTGGTTGCTTCCAGTGTTTGGTGATTATGAATAAACATTTGGGTGCAGATTTTTGTGTGGACATAAATTTTCAACTCATTTGTGTAAATACTAAAGAGTGCGATTGCTGGATCATATGGTAAGAGTATGTTAGTTTTTTAAGAAACAGCCAAACTGTCTTCCAAAGTGGCTGTACCATTTGGCATTCCCACCAGCAATGTATAAGAGTTCCTATGACTCCATATCCCCACCAGTATTTGGTGTTGTCAGTGTTCAATGTTTTAGCCACTCTGATAGGTGTGTAGTGGTATTCTGTTTTAATTTGCATTTCCCTAATATATGGTGTTGATTACCTTTTCCTACGCTTATTTGCCATTTGTACATCTTCTTTGGGGAGGCACCTGTTCAGGTCTTTTTTCCATTTTTTAATCAAGTTGTTAAGTTTACTTATTGTTGAATTTTAAGAGTTCTTTGTATATTTTGGATAACAGTCCTTTATCAGATTACGTCTTTTGCAAATATTCTCTCCTAGTATGTGGTCTGTCTTCTTATTCTCTTGACAGTATCTTTTGCAAAGCAGAAGTTTTTAATTTTAACGAAGTCCATCTTATCAATTATTTCTTTCATTGTGTCTTTAGCATTGTATCTAAAAAGTCATTGCTATAGGTCATCTAGATTTTCTCCTATGTTATCTTCTAGGACTATTATAGTTTTACATTTAGGTCTGTGATCCATTTTAAGAAAATTTTGTGAAGGGTGTAAGGTGTGTGCAGACCTCCCACTTCCTTTTATTTGCATATTCTCGATTTATCACTCAAATAAGAAGAGAACCTGAACCTTCCAGAAGAAAACTTATTTGAAGTAAGACTAACTATAATGTTTTCATAGTGCTTCACAGTTTATACGGGGCTCTCATATTCACCTTCAGTCCTCCCTGCTGTAATTCACAGGACTGTAAACTCCATGAGAGGAAGAACCCTGCCTGTGCGCTCAGCACTGCAGCCCCGGCCCTAGGACGAGGCCTCCTGGGAAACACCTGTCCAACAGATGAGGCAGCTCACGAGTCAACAGGCAGATGACTAGACTGAGCATCAGAAACGTGGTCTAAGTCTCAGGGCTAGTGAGTGGGAGAAACAGATGAAACAGAAACTTGGTCTTCTAACTTCGAATTCCCCCCCCCTTTTTTTTTCCTGTGAGGAAGATCAGCCCTGAGCTAGCATCTGCCAATCCTCCTCTTGTTTTTTGCTGAGGAAGACTGGCCCTGGGCTAACATCTGCGCCCATCTTCCTCCACTTTATATGGGATGCCGCCACAGCATGGCTTGCCAAGCAGTGCATCGGTGCACGCCAGGGATTCGAACCAGTGAACCCTGGGCCGCCGCTTGCGCTACCGGGCCGGCCCGCAAATTCTCTGCTTTTACCATATACTTCCCTGAACCTTTGGCTAAAAATTAGCAACTTCCATGAATTATTTCAGGCCATGAGACACTTGGTAATTTCCAGTTTACTTAAGGAAATGGACTAAAATATTTTTGCTGTTTAAATGGTTACTCCCAGACACTAGATAAGCATTTCTTATGAATTTAAAATTAGTATAATTTCATAAATTCTAATGGTGCAACTGTCTTAACAAAAGGAACTTTCTCTTAGAAAATAAGAGTAATAAAAAGACCAATAAAAAGTACACCCTCTCTTGCCAAAAATGATGGGGGGGGGGGCGACGACCCAGACTACTGATTTCAGTTGAGCAGTCAAGTGTCTCTCTCGAAGCCCAGTATCTCCTCTGGAGCTTAAAATTCTTAAACACTTAAAATTCTGCCAACAGTTCCCACTCCCACAATACACAAAATGGTTCCAAAAAGGCAAAGAAATAAAATAGTCTTCACATAAATTATATATGTTTTAAAATACTGTAGCTAGATGGTGTCTAGAGTGGTACCCAAAATTAATGTTTGCTGCCTTAGGAACTCTTTCCTGAGCACTGCTCTTGTGCATCTAATTAGCTAACACACATCTCCACATTGATGTCCTATAAAAATCTCAAATTCTGTACAAGGTCTAATAGGAACTCATTTTCACATTAACTCAAACCTGCATCCTGATGTTGAAAGGCATCAACCATTCAGAATGCAGCCCAAGTCAGAAAAGAGTCACCTGTGACTGCTCCCTCTACAGCTAACTGCACACCAGATCTTGTCACTTCTAGCCCCACCACCCCCTCAGCTCAGACCTTCCTTGTTTACATCAACAGCTTTCTTTCTTCTGCCTTCAGATTCGCCTCCCACCCTCAAATCCATTCATCACACTGCTGCCAAATGATCTAAGAGAAAGATGTGTCCTTCCTATTTAAATTCTTCATTGCTCCCATCATCTCAAGAAAAAATCTCAGCTGCTCAGTGGGCTAGAAGGCCCCATGCACCTCACTTTTGCCCTTTCCTGTGCTCCAGTCAGAATGAGCTACTTGCAATCCCTAAACCCATCCCACTTTCTCATGGATCCTGTTACTCCTCTGCATTTTCAAATCCCTTCTATGCCTTGTCTTCTCACTCAGGATAAAAGCCAAAGGCCATGTAATGGCTTATAAAGTCCTATGTGATCTAGCTCCATTCACTTTCCTGGCCTCATCAACTACTCCCTCTCCCTTGCATAGTCCACTCCAACTATGCTGGCTCTGTGCTGTTTCTCAGACAACCAGACTCGCTTCTCCTCAGGCTTCTGCGTTTCCTGTTCCTTCTGCCTGGACCTTTTCCCCAGAGATTCGCTTGGTTTGCCCCTCACTTCATCCAATCTCTACCCAAATGTCTCCTTCCAAGTCAGATTTTCTCTAGCAACCCTAGCTAAACTGCAGTCACCTCACCACACACACCCTCTTATCCCCTCCCTGCTGTATCTTTCTCCTTAGCACTTATTACTATGTAATAAATTATACACCTGTACTTATTCATCTTGTTTCTTGCCTGTCTCCTTTCTAGAATATACCGTCCAAGAGGACAAGGATTCTCCTCAGTTCTGTGCTTTTGCCCAGGGTCGAGGGCATGCCTGGCTTATAGTAGGTACTATAAAAGATTCTGGAATAAATGCATGAGCTTCAGGATGCAGGTTGGGGTCTGTAAGATCAGATGCCCCTTTCTGTGTTCCTACAATACCCTAAGCATCCTCAATCACAGGCCTCACCATCTAACTCTGATCTTGTCTATTTATACAAATTCTTTGGGGCTGTAAGCTCTACCTTTTATCTCTGCATTGCCAGTGCTGAGCCAGTGCTCAATGAGTCTCTCTTGAATAAAAAAGACATAGTCTATACCAGTGTTTTCTTGTTAACAAGTACACAACCAACAAAGGCTCCCTGCTCAAGGAAGTTCAGGAAATGCTAGGCTAGAAAGATTAAAGATGTTTCTATGCCTTGGAGCATCTCAAAATCTTTAATATGCTAATATGCATTAGGAATCTGCAAGAGAAGCATCTAGCATACCCTATTTTCAAACTGACTGGCCTGGAAACAGCTAATAACATCTTTCAGAACTACTGTTTTATGAAGCCCATTCAAGAAAATGCCTGCCCGTTCAGCTGGATGTTCTGTAAGACAAAGCACCATGTTCCAAATGCTTTATATCCAAGTCTATCACTTGTTCATTTTCAATGTCAGGCACAGTCAAAATGTAACCCAACTAATTTTTGTTTTTCTACTTGACTATTCATAGTTAAAAAAAAATTCCAGTGCAACTCCAAAAAAAACCCCACCCCTTTGCCTTCAGCTATGCAGAAATCTAATTAATAGGGACAATATATATCAGCAAGAATATGGGAGTATACACCATAGTCTCTCGCAGAAGTTACACCAGCATTCTCAAAGCACAGCAACTACTGTTGAGAACCACACTCTGCTAGATGCTATGCAAGTTGAAAAGGATAAATTAAGATGTGCCCTCTACCTTCAATGCTCAACCCTATTTGAAAAAACATGCAACTGATACTATACTTCCATTGGAAGTTCTTGATTTATAAAAAGAAACAGAAATTAAAGACTTGCATAATTAATCTTTTGCCAGCTGCTGAAAGCTGACAAGCAACTAAAGAGAAGAAAATAGAAGAAACTATATTTTCTGATGCACAAGAATAAAGTGTTGCAATTATAGTATTCAGTTTTGCAAACAGCAACTTATTTGAAAAGCTTAATTTTACTCACTCTTTCAACAGCAAGTCTATTAATAGCTAAATTAAAATAATTCTGAATTGAATTAAAGACCACATTGAGGTAAGCGCAATTCTTTACTGGCAATGAATCCACTTATGGACTTATTAGGACCATTACGAAGTCGAGTCCAAGTATGTCAGGTTGAAAAGTGTGCCTCCAAACCACCAAAGCATAAAGTTATGAAGGATTTTCAATGTATTTAAAAGTGAAGATTTATTGGAAACAATCAGAGTGTCTGATATGAGTCCTTTCTGTGGAATAAGAAACCAGTCATAATAAGGTCCTTCAGAAATTTTAATACCACACCTAGCACCTAGATCTTAGTTGTCAAGATTCTGGCTTTTCATTCTCCACTAAAAGCAACCAGGCTCCTTAGAAAAATGACTGATTCTGTGGCTGAGGGTGGAAAAGTACAAGATGAGCTTAGGATATCTTGCTGTGCTTTTCAAAAAAAAGAAAAGAAATACTCACAGTGAGGGTGGGGAGACAAGTCAAAAAGACAAAAAGACACAGGAGCCAATCTGAAAGCACTCCTACTGGCCAAATTTGGGAAAATGTGAGCATCAAAATAAATAATAAAGACAACAGATTATAACCCATAGAATAAAAAAAGAATTCATGAGTCCATACCAATATAAATGAATGAATGAATAAGTAAATAAGAGGGAAAGAAGTGAAAGCACTTACAGCAGAAAGCCAACTGACAAATGTAGAAGAAATTACGGAGTGACAAAAACCTCCATCCTGCAACCACCACCACAATAATTGTTTTGGGCAAGAATCATCCATGGATGCTAAGACCAGTGCATAGGAGTGGGATGGGAACAGGATGCTACATAGTCTCAACATGTTTCCCCATAAGATACTTAATTACATAGAGGAAAAAACTTGACATTAGATAAACCTACCGACAAGATGTTAACCAGGTGATCCAAGTTAACCTGGACACTCATGGGACAAGCAGATAACAGGCTTCCTGACAAGACGCACTGAGGAGAATGTGTCATCACTCTGTGGTAGTCCTGCCAATATCCGAAATCTCATCATGAGGAAACATCAGAGGATTCAGATAAAGGGACATTCCACAAAATATATGACCAGTTCCCTTTAAAAATGTGAAGTCATAAAAGTCAAAGAAAGACTAAGGAACTGCTCCAGATTAAAGGAGAACGCTAAATACACACACACACACACACACACACACACACACACACACACACACACACACATATATATCTAACATTAAATATACACACACACACACACATATATATCTAACATTAAATATACACACACACACACACATATTGGGGGAGAGGGAGGAGGAGAAAGGAGGGCAAGAGGAAGAGAGAGAAGTGTCTAACAAAAAGAAAAAATGTGGTAAAATGTAGAGGTGAAAGTTTATGAGAATTCTTTGTACTGTTTTTGATCGTTTTTTGTCTGAAACCACTTCAAAATAAAAAGTTAAAATAGAAACTTTATTATAGTGTCTGTAGTAAAGTCCAGTTGCTACTGAATTTCATAAAATAACAAATCATCATTATTGGGCCCTAAGGTTTCTTTTTCTCCTTTTAAAATGTTATTTTTTCTACTATGAAAGCAATCCATGCTTATTATAAGAAAAATAGAAAATATAGAAAAGTAAGCAATAGGAAAAATGTCCAAAAGTCCAATCTAAGACATCTACTGCTAACATTCTGATTTATTTCTTTTGTCTTTGTTGTGATTATAAGTCTGTATAGAAGTCAAAAACGTAGTATACACCCTGATTCTTCGAAATGTCTTTGTGAGTATAAAAGTATACAGTGCTCACAGTAGAAAATGTAGAAAACTCAGAAAAAAAAAAACTAAAAAATGTCACCCATAGTTAACTACAGTTAACTTTTTTTGTATGCTTGTTTACAATACTCTTTCTAAGCATTTTATAAGAACTAAGATAACAGATATTGATTAAGTCAGCAGATATTTATCAAGCACCCACTATGTAATAGGCACTATCCTAGTCACCTGAAGAAAACACAGCAGTGAACACAGCCATGAAGCTTACATTATATATGGACAATATTATACAAACAATAATGTTACATGATCTTAGGTGCTATTAGGAAAATAACACAGTAAGGGACTAGAGAGCCGTAGGAAGTGGGTGGCACTTAGGTGGTCACAAAAGGCCTCTCTGATGAGGTGATATGTAGGCAGACAACTGACTGAAGTGAGGAAGGGGACCATACAGATATCTCAGAGAGGAACCTTTCCGGCAGAAACACACTTGGTGTGTGAGAGCAGCATCCAGGAGGCCAACACGGCTGGAGCCCAGCGAGAGGAGGGAAAAGCGTAGAAGAGGACTGAGAAACAAATGTCCGGCCCTTTGGGGTGGGGTGACTACAGTGAAGCAGTAAGGAAATCAGATACGAGGCCATCACTGAACAGTGAGAGTCTGTGGTGGCTTGAACTAGAACAGTAGCTGGGGAGGTGTACAGATTTGGTACATATTCTGAAGATGTCTAGAATGAGAGGAGATAAATCAAAAGCGACTGCAAGAGTACAGCTCCCACATGCTAAGACAGATAGAGAAGGGGGGTTGGGAAAGAGAGAGAGAAGAAATCATTAATTCAATTTTAATATGTTGCGTTTGAGATGCCTATTAGAAATCCAAGTGAAGATACTGAGTAGGCAGTTGCATATACAAGTTTGAAGTCTAGGGGACAGCTCAGAACTGAAGACATAAATTTGGAAATCATCAGTGTAAAGATGGTATTTCAAGCCATGGGACTGGATGACATTGCCTAGTGAATGGGAATAGGCAGAGAAGAGTTTCAATGACCAAGCCTTGGAGCCCTCAACATGTAGAGGTAGGGAGGACCATCAGGGACTAACAAAGAATAGCTTGTGAGCTAGGAGAAACACCCAAGCGTGCTGGCCCGGAAGCCAGGTATTCTCCAGAAGGAGGAAGTTATCAACTGAGTCAAATGCTGCTAATGGATCAAGTCACAAGACTGAATTTGGCAACGTGGAAGTCACCAGTAACACTGATGAGCAGTTTCAAGATTGGATGGGACAAAACTTTAATGGGGACAAGGGACAAGGAGGGAAGTAAAGGCAGTGGAGATATGAATACTTCTTTCAAGGACTCTTGCTGTGAAGGAGAGCAAGAAGATAGACAGGTAGAGGAAGATCTGAGATTTACTTAAGTTGGGAGATTTCTCAACATATTTATATTTGGTAGGAACAATGCAGAGAGGGGAGGAAAAGATGATGTAGGGAAGAGAGAAGGTTTACACAGTCCTGGAGTGAGCATGAGGGTGTGGAGTCCAGTGCTTTAGAAAAAGAAACATTCATTTCAAAGGAGGGTGAGCAGGACCCACTGGTACAGAGCATATCAGCAGATTGATGTGACAGAAGGGGAATCTTTAGCTCTCCTCTGACTGTTCTAATTTTCCCAGTGAAATAAAAAGTTATCAGCCAAGAGGGGGGAAGTTGAAGGTGGAAAGAGAAGCTATGAAATAGGCACTCTAAGGGCAGGAAAACTAATTAACAAAGGAATTACAGCAGGATTGGTGAGCAACACTGAGGGCTCACCTGAGGAATGGGCTCAGGATTTTGAATCTTCTTTTCTAATATAAGCATTTAAAGCTACAAATTTCCCTCTAAGCACTTTAACTAAATCCCACAAAAACACTGGTATTTTGTGTGTTCATTATCACACAGTCAGAAACAGTTTCTAATTTCCCTTTTGATTTCTTCTTTGACTCAAGGATTATTTTAAAAGATATTGCTTGATCTTCCAAATATTTGAGAATTATTTACAAAGATTACTATAATTATCTCATTATCACCGTACTCTTTATGATATCAGTCTTTTCAAGTGTATTATTTTATGGCCGAGCATATGTTCCATCTTGCTGAACATTCCATGTGAATGTTAAAAGAATGTATATTCTACAGTTTGGGAGTTCAGTGTTCTATAAAAGTCAATTAAGTCACATTGCTAGGTAGTGTTGTTCAAATCTCCTATATGCTTACAGATTTTTTTGTTCATTTGTTTTATCAATTACTGAGAGGATTTTATTAAAATTTCCAACTGTGATTCTGAGTTTGTCTGTTTCTCCCTTTAGTTCTATTTTATTCCCTGTACTCTGGAGCTTTCTTATTAGGTGTACACACATTTAAGATGGTTATGTGTTCTTTTTTTTTTAAAGATTTTATTTATTTATTTTCCCCCCAAAGCCCCAGTAGATAGTTGTATGTCATAGCTGCACATCCTTCTAGTTGCTGTATGTGGGACGAGGCCTCAGCATGGCCGGAGAAGCGGTGCGTCGGTGTGCGCCTGGGATCCGAACCTGGGCCTCCAGCAGCGGAGCGCGTGCACTTAACCGCTAAGCCACAGGGCCGGCCCTGGTTATGTGTTCTTGATCAACTGACTCTTTCATCACCATGAGATGTCCTCTTTTATCTCTTTTATAATCTATTATATTTGATACTAATATAGCCACATCAGCTTTCTTATGCTTTGTGTTTGCATAGTGTATTATTTCAACTATTTTCTTTAAATCTGTCTTCATTCTTAAAAATGCATGTATTTTAGTCTTGCTTTGTTATTTAGCCAGGTAATCTCTGCCTTTTAAGTGGAGTGTTTCAATGCTCCCATTTAATGTAGTTCTTGATGTGGCTAAGTTTAATCCCATTATCTGGGTATTGGTTTTCCATTTGTCCTTTCTGGTCCTTGTTCCTTTGTCCTTCCTTTCCTGCCTTCTTTTGGGATAATCAAATAATCATCTGAGGGCTCCATTTTATCTCCTCTATGTATTATCTTAGAGCTTACAGAAAATTAAAATATGCATCCTTCAACTCATCATAATGTACTTTCAAATAATATAGTATTTCATAAACAATGTAAAACACAGCAGTATAATTCCATTTACCCCCTTCCACTCTTAGAGCTCTTACTGTCATATATTTTAATCTCACATAGGTTATCAACTCCATAAATTTTAAACGGTCAATAGTCTTCTAAACAAAAGATCTAAATATATAATTTTTAATAAACTGATTTTGTGCTTTATAATAAAAAATATATATATTTGGTCTTCATTCCCATTTCTGGCATAGAGCTCCTAAAACCCTTGGAATTTCCTAAGGGATGAGAATCATAAAGATGTCTTTTGTTATGTTAATGAGGTAACTTTTGGGCCATACCTAAGGATGGAGGCTGGTTGCCAGGAAAACCAACCATGTGATTAGAGGGTTTGAATTTTCAATCCTCCAGGGAGGGGAGAGGGGCTGGAAGTTAAATCAATCACCAGTGGCCAATGACTTAATCAATCACGTTTATGTAATGAAGCCTCCATAGAAACCCCAAAGGAGAGAGCTTCCACGTTGGTGAACACGTGGAGACTGGGGGAGACTGGCATACTCAGGGAAGGCACGGAAGCTCTGCACCCTTTCCCCATATCTTACCCTACGCGTCTCTTCCATCTGGGTGTTCCTGAATTATATCTCTTCATAATAAACTGGTAATCTAGTAAAGTAAAATGTTTCTCTGAGTTCTATGAGCTGCTCTAGCAAATTAAACTCACGGAAGGGATGGTTGGAACCTCTAAACTATACTTGGTTGATCAGAAGCACAGGTGACAACCTGGACTTGCAATTGGCAGCCGAAGTATGTGGGGTGGGGGGGCCAGTCTTGTGGGACTGAGCCCTTCACCTGTGGGATCTGACACTATCTCCAGTAGACAGTGTCAGAACTGAGATGAATTATAGGACACCCAGATTATGTCACAGAGAATTTCTTGTTGTGGGGAAACCCCAATACACATTGTAATTGGGAGCAGAACTGTAAGATCTTTTATTTTTACTCACATATTTACTCTTTCTGGTGATCTTTTTTCCTTCTTGCAGATCCAGGCTACCATCTGGTATCATTTCCTTACAGCCTAAAGAATTTTTTTTAGCATTTCTTGTAGTGCAGGTCTGCTGAAGACTACCTCACTCAGATTTTGTCTGAATAAGATGTCTACTTCACTTTCATTTTTGAAGGATATTTTACTTAACTACAGAATGACAATTTGTTTCTTTTGGGACTTTATTCCTTGTTTTCTGGTTTCCATTGTTCCTGATGAGAAGTCAGCTGTCATTCTTAACATTGTTTCCTCCCTACACATAATGTACTTTTTTCCTTTACTTTTTTCCTCCCGCTCCTTTTAAGATTCTCTCTTTAACTTGTTCTTTTAACAATGTTACTATGATGTGACTAGATGTCAGGTTTTCTTTAATTTACACTTCCTGAAACCTGCTGAGCTTCTTGGATCCATTGGTTGATATCTATCATCAATATCCAGAAATTCTCATCCATTATTTCTTCTGCCCTATTCTCACTCTCTCCTCTTCTTCTGAGACTCCAATTACATATGTGTGAGACCATTTGATATTGTCCCATATTTTGGATGCTCTGTTAAGTTTTTTTTTCTTATTCATTTTCTCTTGTGAATCAGTTGGATAATTTCGATTGACTTGTCTCTAACCTCACTGATCACTTCTGCTCATGTCCAGTCTGCTATTAGGCCCATCAAGTGAATTCTTTACTTCTGATACAGTCATGTGCCACATAACAATGTTTCAGTCAACAAAAGAATGCATATATGACAGTGGTCCCATAAGTTTAGTACCATATAGCCTAGGTCTGTGTAAGTGCACTCTATGATGTTCACACAACAACGAAATCACCTAACAACACATTTCTCAGAACGTATCCCCGTCATTAAATGATGCATGACTGTACTATATTTTTCAACTCTAGTATTTCTTTGTTTCTTAATAGTTTCCATTTCTCTGTTCAAATTATCCATTTCTTCACGCATGTTAACCTTTCCCATTCTGTCCTTCCTTTTTTTATTCTTAGAATTTCCATATGCTCTGCTCACATTACCCATTTGTTCTGGAACTACTTTTTCCATTAAAACCCTAAGCATTTCAATCATAGTTATTTTAAATTTCTGGTCTGATAATTTCATGCCATATCTGAAATCTAGTTCTGATGTTTTCTCTCTTTTCAAACTCTGTTTTTCTGTCTTTTAATATGCCTCAATTTTTTTGCTGAAAGCCAGACACAACGTACTGGGTAAAATGCACTGGGATATGTGGGCCTTTGGTGATGTGTTGATAAGGTGTAGGCGAGGGAAAATGTTCTCTAGTCCTCAGACTTTTTTTCTAGCCTTATAACTGACAAATAAAATTGTATATATTTAAAATGTACAACATGATGATTTGATATGCATATACCTTGTGAAATAATTACCACAATCAGGTTAATTAACACATCATCACCTCACAGTTACTTTTTTTTTTTTTTTTGGTAAGAATGCTTAAGATCTACTCTCTCAGCAAATTTCAAATATACAATACAGTATTTTTAACTATAGTCACGTCACTATGCTGTACATTAGATCCCCATAACTTCCTCATCTTATAACTGAAGGCTTACATCCTTGACCAGCATCTCCCTGTTTCCTCCACCTCTCAGCTCCTCCCCTGGTTAACAACCATTCTACTCTCTGTTTCTATGAACTTGACTTTCTTTCTTTTTAAATTCCACATATAAATGAGATCACACAGTATCTGTCTTTCTCTGTCCAGCTTATTTCACTGAGCATAATGTCTTCTAGGTTCATCCATGTTGCAAATAGCAGGATTTCCTCCTTTCTCATTTCCTGTCTCATATTCCTGTTGAATAATATTCCACTGTATGTATATACCACATCATCTTCATCCATTCATCTGTCGATGGTACACGATTTGGTCTCAGTCTTTTGGCGAGCCTAGGCCCCTGAGTCTCACCCTTCCCCTCCCCACTTAGGAGAGACAGGCAGTCTAGAAGGGGCTGGAGTTGGGTATTTCCCTTTCCCCAGGTCTGTTGGGCTCTGGTAGAACCCACCTCCCTTGGGCTCTGGTGAAACGGTTTCTTTTGAGGGCAGGCATGTTAAGAAGAACTGAATGTATGATTGTACTTCAAAATAGTTACTTTTCCCCTCCCTCCGATGGATACCCCAAGAGGATTTTTGTCTGATCTTTACCATGAGAACCTGGTAGGGCTCCGGACAGGAAAACTTACAAAAGCATAGAAGCCACACTAACACTGGCCTACCTGGAGCTCTCCACACTCAAACTTCTCACTGGACCTCCAGCAAGTCTCCAGCTGCAGTTCAGGTTTCCCTACCCAGGCACTGGCTCCCTCAGACCTCCTCATGGGTTTCTGCAGTGGTCAGTTGTGATTCTCTGAACCCATCTGTCTGTCTCTCCAAATCTCAGGGCAGCAGTTTGTCCTGTGACCTGTTCTCTGACAAATCTAAGAAAAGTTGTTGCTTTTCACTCTGTTCAGTTTTTTTCTCATTGTATGGATAAATGCCAGACCAGAAACTGGAAATCCCTTCAATATATTTTTCATAGCTATTTTAAAGTACTGATCAGTTAATTCCAAAATTGGGGTCATGTGTGGATCCTGTTTCTACTAACTTCTTTTTCTCATGATTATGAGTCACACTGTTCTCCTCTTCCACATGTCTCATATTTTTATTTTTTGCTGGACAATGCAGGTAGAAGAATAGTAGAGACTGAAGTTAAGAATGTTTACTCCTAGAAAAAGGCATACTTTAAGGAAGAATACTACTTGAGGCTGCTGATAATCAAGTCAGGTACCTGATATGACAGTGATCATAGTTAATAAAATTTTAGGAAAAAAATTAAAACCTTTAAAATCTTTCCTCAAAGTTTTTATACAGTCTGCTCTAATAACTGTAAATCAAAACAATCAGAAAACATCTATAAATCACTTAAGACACTTTTCCATAAGCCTATAAACTCATGAAATGGGAAGAATACAGATGACAACACCAGAAAAGTTTGATGTCAGGCAGGACTGAACATTCAGATGTGTCTGACTCTCCAACTTGGGCTCTTAAGAATCATTCTACATTTAAATCTTGCTCTGTTGAAATCACTCTAAGGAAAGGAGAAATGAAAAACAAGCTAACTCATAATTACTTCTACAATGCCATTAAGCAAGTCTTTCTGATATTCCAGGTCAAATGGTGGGTCAGGAAAGTGCTTGAATTCCTAACAATCCTGCTGTGGGGCAGAGGGGGTTCTTATTATATCTGCCTGCAATTCTAATGCTGACAGAACTTTTATCTTCTAGTTTCCTAATTATACATTACCTCTTACCTCCCTTCACTGGTTTTCTACCTTTGTCTATGAGAAATGCAAATACTTATCTCAGTCTGAAGCATTAATTTTTTTTAATTCTTGCTGTTTCTTCTAGTCACCTCCTGCCCAGATACACCAATACATTTTCTCTTAACTTACCCTTAACTCTAGCTATAACCTGCACAGAAATGTACTTATGATATATTTCCTGTATATACTGCGTTTGAATCTCCCCTCTCCCCCCCAAAATCCCATTTGGCTAACAACATTCAAGAAATCTATTCAGTGCATGCCTTCAAAATATTTAAATCTCCATTCTGATTAGAACTGCACTGGTATAATCAATTAATACAACTCCAAATTTCAGCTCTAATTACATAAAGCAAATGTACTACAGTGCAAGCCCTTAAGGAAGTATTTTTTATGTCGATTCAGAATTTGGTTTGATATGAAACATAACGTGTACCATAAGGAGTATTAATAAAAATATTAATCACTTATTAAAATATTTTAGAAGAAAAGAGACTTCCTTTGTCATTTATGCAATTATTTGAAACGTGGAAATTAACAGAAAATAGATTTTGCAATCATTTTTTTTTAAAGAGAGGCATATTTAAAATTAATGGAGTCTTGGGGCCGGCCTGGTGGCTTAGCGGTTAGGTGCGCGAGCTCCGCTGCTGGCAGCCCGGGTTCGGATGCCGGGCGTACACCGACGTACCGCTTCTCCTGCCATGCTGAGGCCGCATCCCACGTACAGCAACTAGAAGGATGTGCAGCTATGACATACAACTATCTACTGGGGCTTTGGGGGAAAAAATAAATAAATAAAATAAAAAATAAAAGAAAATTAATGGAGTCTCAGAATTTTAGACCATTTGTAAGAACTATCTTTGCTCTTTATGAGGAAATTTGATGACTTTAGGACATAAGAAATCTTAAAAAAAATAATAACCAGAGATGTATGTACTGATTTTATATAAGAATTTATGATAGTTCCCCCCCAACAAAGAAACAATGTATATATCCAACAGCAGGAAAATGGTTAAATAATTATGGCATATCAATATAATACAGTAATCTCTAGCTTTTAAAAAATGAGTCATAAGAATTAAGAAAGATGTTTATGATATATTAAGTCAGTACATAACCATCATAGACCAATTTGCCCCTATTGTATCAATAACAAAATATCAAAGTTTTCTTACAGGGGCAACAAGCAAAAACTACCAATCATGTAGCTGGAGCATGTGAGAAGATGGAAACCTTGTCCTTAGATGACCTCAAGCCACCTAGGAACCAAAAGTTTCCTAACTACGGAACTCAACGTGATGAGAAAGCGGCTTGGGGAATCTAATAAGAAGCAGGGGTCCCTTGATTTGTAGTACAGAGGCCTTATAAAACCCTTACACTTCCGCCATCCAATCACACTCTGCCAAACTAGCGTTTTACATAACCACTTCCACTCTCAACTCCTTAAAAGACTGTCACAGCCTCAGCTCATGGAAGCAGATTTGAGCTTTGCCTCCTGTCTCCTTGCTGGTCAACCAAACAATAAAGTTCCTTCTTTGCTCAAAAGCCAGTGCCATGGTATTGGCTTCTATGTGCGTCACACAGAGGGCCCTTGCCTGGTAACAAGTATAAGCTACAAAACCATATGTATAATTAAATATCACTTTTAGAAAGATATATACAAAGCATTATCAATGATTTCCTCTGATTAATGAAAATTCTGTAATTTTTTTCCTTTGTGTTTCCTGTGCTCTCTAAGTTCTCTGTGTTATCTTATTAGTACCATCAAATATAACCAAAAACCTTGGGGTGGGGGGATGCACTAAAGGTCTCATTCCTTTCTTTGTGACATCTTGGGGGCATTCTTAAGAGGGGAAATGTAAGATAGCTATTATCACAAGAACAAAGAGAAAAGAAGTAGTAAATCGAGCCTATGAGGTATTAAAAAGGACTTGTGTCATCCTTAGTACATATGCCCCATGTTCCCATTTCCTTTTTTAAGCAAATTATATTAAAATTACATTATCAGTAGGAATTTGATTGCAAGATACCATAATTTTAATTGAGCAACTAGCTGATAGGAACAAGAGCACTCAGATTATTAATCAAGGAAAATGATGAAAAGCTCTCCTGATTTAATGTTAATTGCTACACTAAACTGTTATTATTTAAGGGAAAAAAAATCAATATTCCATGGCTAGAAAACCACGTAACACACTATTAACCAAAACTGTTTTAAAAAGTAGCTTTCTTGCCCCCTTCCATTCCTCTTTATCATTCATATTAAAAGTTAGTAACACTCAAAGACTAATTTTTTATTTTATTGGATAAAGTTTTGAAACCTTTTGATCTATTTTAACTATAAGGCTGTTCAAGTTACAAATTTCCTCTCTTTCACTTCTATGACTGTTTCTAAACTCAATACCAATAATCAATATTTTCTCATTGAAAAGGTTTCAATTCCTTGAAAAGCCTGGTAAAAATCTAATGCTGACAAAATTTCTGGCCCTTTAAAGTCAAGTGTCTAATTTGGATGTAATGGGAGCATGGTAACTGGTAAAAACTTACTGATTTCCCAAAAGTTATATAGAGTTGTAGGGGCTTCAGAGGTCTATTTGGTATCTAGGACCAGATTCTTCTCTTGCTTTATGCAAAGTCATTTATACCCTTATGACCCTGATCTGCCCCCAGAGATGTGAGGAGAACCAGAATGATGTAGTGAATCAGGGCCTCAATTGCCTGTCTTCCTTTTTGGAAAAAAACAAAAAAAATCCTTCTGGCCTCCTGGTCTGTTCTTCCTTCCCTAGACCTACCAGAGAATTAGTTATCCCGGATTATCATAGTAGGTCTCCCAGGGCAAGTCTTTGCTGCTCAGGCAGGTATGACTAGTCTAGGGTCAAGGCAAATCCTTAAAAGTGCCCATTGGGATTCCCCCCAAGATGGCATTTGTAGACAAAGTCTCGTCTCTCTCTGCATTGCTTATAGGAAGTTCAGATAATTGTACATCACCTATCCCTCATCTGAGGAGTGGAGGTATTTGGGGGGTTAACAGGAGTGTGGGAGGGTGGGCAGAGAAGTAGGGGAAATTAAGATGGTCCCTTTTTATCTGGACCTACTGAAAAACGGTCAGATACTCAAAAGAATAAAAAAATAGATTCTGTTTTGACTTTATCTTGGGAATTAATACTCAGTAAAAAAGACTTTTAATACAACAGACTCATTCATTTCTAAAACTTTACTTTAAGAACAACTGATGAATGATTACAAAATTAGAAAATAACATAAAATATTCTTTTAGATTTGTATTCTTCCTAACAATTTTAGATCATTAAAAAAATGCATATAATTTTCCTCATCTCCTATAATATATTTATACTCAGTGAAAAATACCACAAAAACTAAAGATTCGCCTAAAATGTAGATGTCATTTATTAAGTGCTAGTGTTGTAGCAGGTCATAATAATTCAACGTTTCCTATTTTATGACCATACTGATGTCACTTACACACGCTTTTTAACTTCTAAGTACTCACCAAATTGATTTTATTTGCTGTATGTTGCACCTAGAGGGGTACTGAGTGAATAAACACTAATAAATAAGTCACCAGTAATCATGCTATTCTCACAATCTCGCAAGTGATTCCTAGCCTCTTGTTTTAAAGCTTCCCAAGTGATTCTAACAGAGGCAGGGTTGAGATCCACTGAAGCAGCCTAACTAAAGACTGGCTGTCCTTGAGGCCAGCACCCATCCCTGGTGTGCTCGTGAGGCTACCGTGACTCATGTGTACAGAATGTAACCAAGGCTACAGTGGGGCATCAGCTTCCTATTGCTGCTATTCCTATTGGATCAAATTACCACAAACTGAGCAGCTTAAAACAATACAAATTTATTATCACATAGTTCTAGAGGTTAGAAGTCTGAAATAGATCTCATTGGGCTAAAATTAAGGTATTGGCAGAGCTGTGTTCCTTCTGGAGTCTCTAAGGGAGAATCCATGTCCTTGCCTTTTTCCAGTTTCCAGAGGCTGCCTGCATTCCGTGGCTTATGGCCTCTTCTTCCATCTTCAAAGCCAGCAATGGCCAAGTGAGCCTTTCTCACATCACATTACTCTGACACTGATTCTTCTACCTCCTTCTTCTACATTTAAAGGACCCCAGTGATTACACTGGGCCCACCTGGATAATCCAGGATAATCTCCTTCTCTTACAGTTAGCTGATTAGCAACCTTAATTCCTCCTTGCCATGTCACATAACAGGTTCCGAGGATTAAGACATGAAGATCTTTGGAGGGGCTATTATTATTCTGCCTATCACAAGTGGACTACATGGAACAACACATACTGTGTGGGTAGTTTCAACTTACCAGAGACTGTGGCCCAGCAGGCACCATAAACACGAGTAACAGAACACTACTGAATACCACAGCATGAGATACAGCTTGACTATTAAAACTTTAACAGTTTGTATTGATTTTCATCACTTATACTCTATGCCAATAGTCATTTCAGCCATAAAACCAAGAGACTAAGGCGTTCTTCAAACAGAAACATTTTCACCCTTCAATAATTTACAAGGTATCTTCCCGTAACTATATGAATTTATACATTCATCAACAACCACTACCAAAAATCAATTGTAATTAGTTTAGATTCCAGAAGAACTCTACTTTAAAACACATTTTAAGTAATTTCCAAGTTACTTTTGCCTTAGTCAATGATTATAGATACATTAAAAATATATCAATAACAATACAGTACAATTCTTTTAAAGAAAAAAATACTTATCACAATGTTTCTTATTAAAATAAACAAAAGTACTTGAGTTTTTACAAAAACATCCTCCTGTGCTTGAGGCTACCAGCATGTGAAATTTCATGGAGGATTTTCCAGTTATTAACCTAATTTCTGAAAAGTTTAACTGTGAAAACCTGTCACTCAAAATGCAGTGTAAACCACCTAAACTGAAAAAGAGTGGGATGAAGTGAGAAAACAAGATAACAATTTAAATGTAAAAGTTGGGGAAAAAATATAGCCATGCACCGCCCAACAACGTCTCATCAATGACAAACCACATATATGATAGTGGTCTTATAAGATTAGTACCATATAGCCTAGGTGTGCAGTAAGCTATATCATGTAGGTTTGTGTAAGTGCACTCTATGATGTTCGCACAACGATGAAATCACCTAATAATGCATTTCTCAGAAGGTTTTACCACTTCAAAAACCTTTGAAGGGAAAAGCATTTTCATGCATATTTGGGTCTTAAAACATGGACTATTCCTTGGGTATTACACATTACTGTTCAAATTAAAATAATAGAAAGTCTTTTCTTCCTTATGTTTGCATTTGCTTGTATTTATATAACCTATGTATGTAATACATACATGGTACTGTATATATCTAGCAATTATCTGTGACCTCAATTTGGCAGTCAGTACCTGCATTTTAACTTTTAGTAGGCTAAAATAAGCAGATCTCACTAATTTTTGGCTTTATTCTTTGATTCATTTGGAATATTATTTAATCGACAAATATTTACTGATTATCCACTCTGTGCCAGGCATATTACAAGTGTTAACTAGCTTTCAATTTATAACATTTTTAAAAAACAATTAGTCCTGTCCAAGTTCAACAAAATAATTCACTAAAAGTTTTATCTTCATTTTAATAAGCTTTTAAAAAGTAACACTACTTTAAACCTACATGTTTGGTCTTATCTAATAATTTGTGAATTGGTCAATTCTAACTTTATGTCTTCGTCACGTAAAGTTGGTATTGCAAGACCAGTGAGGGAGCAACAGTTAATTTCACACTGGGAAATTCGGAAGGGAGGGAAAGAGGGTGGGAGGTTCTTTCCTTCAAAGCTATGGTCTCTTCTTTGGACAATCACATAATTGTTGAATAGAAATCATATTAAATCAAACTTAATTTAACATTAAAATTAATAAAATGTCACTGGTAATCAGAAAAAAGGAATTCTAGAAATGCGACGACTTACTTAGACTGCTTAGCTGGCGGATGATAGCAGCAAGAGTACTGTTAGTTACACACTCAAGTTCACTGGTGATCCCTTCGGGCAGGGCTCCTCGGCACAAGTGCCGGGGTTCGATGTTCCTCTTCACTAAAGGCATGGTTCACAATCTGAAAATTAAAAAGACATGTTTTTAAAGCTCATATTCACATTTTAACAAATCTAGAGTTTTAATTCCCTTGAAAATTGAAAATTTGAAAATTCCCAGGAATTTTCATTATCCTATCATTTCTACATGAGAAAATCAGCTAGCTAAATATGCAATAGATGTTGAATTACTTAAATGAATTTTATAGATTTCAAAGACAGATGTACAGTACAATCCTACTTTTCTAAAAAATAATATATGCAAGATTTCCAGTCAAGCATGAGCGACTGAATACATGCATTTTTACCTTCCCTCCCTCCCCACTAAAATGGCAAGAGATAGAAAAGGCAGAAGCCCACAAGTACTAAGAGCAGGAGAGAACACAACAGCCCCACACCATGGGCTGAGTCAGCCAGACTAAGACACAGAAAAGGCCACACATAGGCTGCAAGAGGGACTCGAGAAGTAAGCCCACCTGCACCACAGAACCTCTCCCAGAAAGGCTCGGGAATAGGAGGCACCCACATCTATGAAATGCGGGAGCAGGCAAAACGGAGGGGTACAAAAACAGGAGGACCGGCTTTTAAAAATCTGCTCATGAATTCCTTCTCCCTTCCTGTGCTATTCCTCCTCCACTGCACCCAGCATGCTTTACTCTCTGGAAAAGGTGAATTCGAAGATTAAGACTTGAGACACTAAGCACAGCTCAAGGTCAGGGTAGGAAATGCACTGAAACCAGGAGTATTAAGTCAAAGCCTATTCTGAATGGTAAGAGCAATCTGCTCCCCACCCCCACTCCCCAGTTCCCTTCTCCACGTGGCTCCCTGAAACCTGGCAGCCTTTTTTTACTCCCTACCCAAAGAGACTGGAACATTTCTCCCTGGAGAATGTTTGAAAAGAAGAGATCTACAAACATTGACAGTGGGGCTGGGCGCTTCCCCCTACTGAAACTGCCAACTAGGTCATCCTACAGTAACATCTGTCAATAATCTCTCCCAACAACAGTTTTCCAATCAACTTTTAAAGCCTTAAATAAGAACAGATAGTAAAGCATCACCAGACACTTCAGGAAAGCCTTCCTCATTATCCTGGGAACTACTTTCACCTCTCTCCTCAAAAAGTACATTATAAATAAAATAAGATCTCAACTTTTTGTTTCAGGAGGTATGTAGAGTTTCAAACCTACTACTCATGCAACAAATCCACTGCTCATGTAACAGTAGAAAATCCAATTATTAGGTGTCATCTTGACAAGATGATCATACTGCCCTACTTGCAGGAGCAGAAAATACAGGAAGGCCTAGGACTTTGGTGACATCTGTTAGCAGTCAAATCAGCCCTGAAATGCCAATCTGGAATTCTTGCTATGTGAGACAAATAATATCTTATTTGTTTAAACCACTCTAGTTGGGCGTTCTGTTTCTTGAAGTAAAACTTATTGCCAGCTGGTACAATAATTGAACGGTATACTGTATGGTATACCGTACCTAAAAGAACCTGGAATATGGTAAGCATATAATAAATCTTTGTCTTTCTTCCTCCTTTCTTCAAACCTTTGTTCATGCACCCAATAAATACTTACTGAGCACCTACCACAGACCCAGCGGCATGCGAGGCGACAAGGACCCAATGGGAAGTGAGGGCAGACAAGGTCCCCCAATGGAACTTTATTCTAGTGAGAAAAAGCGATAGGGATCCAACCACACAGGTTAATGGACATGGGGTTATGGAACCATTTGTGGGGGCAGAGTGCTGACCTCTTTGAGCAGTCACGGGCAGCCTCCCTGCGGACATGACTGCCGACCTGAAATCTGAAGGGTGAATTAGGGCTAACTCACAAAAGGTCCCGGGGCAGAAGTCATGTGGGGAATGAAGCAGGGGAGGGCAAAAGTGGGTGACAGCTGTAAAGGAAAAGTTTTGTTCAATTATCCAATGTTTTTACGACTGTTTCTGCCTTATGTCCATTAAGGTGGTGGTGGAACACTGACCATGTCAGATTCAAATACTACCTCATCCACTGACTTAGGCGCACTGCCTATAGCACATCACTTCACCTCTCTCTGCCTCAGTTTCCTCCCTGTAAAACAGAGATAACAATAGTACCTACCTCACAGAGTGAGAGTGTAACGAGTTATTACACATAGAAATCACTTAGAACAGTGCCTGGCATATAGTAACATCCAAAAAATTTTGTTTTATTAATTTTATTATATGTTATATGTTGTTATAATGTTAATTATTATTCCTACCATAGGAATAAAAAAGGAACAGTTTACTGTTCAAGGATAAGGCTGAACTACAGAAAACAGACAATATTTACATAAAATATCTGCATAAAAATTATGAAAAGAAGAGGTCCACCCCCAAGGAAAGAGTACTGAAACAGGAAAATTCTAAATCTACAAGTCTCTAGGTGAAAGTATAAAAGATTTACCATGAGTTGTCTTTTCCTTCTGGGAGAATCAATTAGAGCAATAGGATGGTAACTAATCACAACAAAATAAAGTAGAATGCCTCTTTTTTTTTTTTTTTTTTTTTTTTTTTTTTTTTACATTTTTATTGATATTTTAATGGTTTCTAACATTGTGAGATTTTGGGTTGTACATTTTTGTTTGTCCTTCACCCCATATATGACTCCCTTCACCCCTTGTGCCCACCCCCCACCCCCACTTCCCGGGTAACCACAGTCCAGTTTTCTCTGTCCATGTGTTGGTTTATATTCCACATATGAGTGAGATCATACAGTGTTTGTCTTTCTCTTTCTGGCTTATTTCACTTAACATAATACGCTCCAGGCCCATCCATGTTGTTGCAAATGGGACGATTTTGTCTTTTTTTATGGCTGAGTAGTATTCCATTGTATATATATACCACATTTTCTTAATCCAATCGTCAGTCGAGGGACACTTAGGTTGCTTCCACTTCTTGGCTATGGTGAATAATGCTGCAATGAACATAGGGGTGCATAAGCCTCTTTGGATTGTTGATTTCAGGTGCGTTGGATAGATTCCCAGTAGTGGGATGGCTGGATCATAGGGCATCTCTATTTTTAATTCTTTGAGGAATCTCCATACCGTTTTCCATAGAGGCTGCACCAATTTGCATTCCCACCAGCTGTGTATGAGGGTTCCTGTTTCTCCACATCCTCTCCAACATTTGTTGTTTTTTGTCTTGGTGATTATAGCCATTCTAACGGGTGTGAGGTGGTATCTTAGTGTTGTTTTGATTTGCATTTCCCTGATGATTAGTGATGTTGAGCATCTTTTCATGTGCCTATTGGCCATCTGTATATCTTCTTTGGAGAAGTGTCTGTTCATTTCCTCTGCCCATTTTTTGATCGGGTTGTTTGTTTTTTTGTTGTTCAATTGTGTGAGTTCTTTATATATTATGGAGATCAACCCCTTGTCAGATGTATGTTTTGCAAATATTCTCTCCCAGCTGGTTGGTTGTTTGTTCATCTTGATTCTGATTTCATTTGTCTTATAAAAGCTCTTTAGTCTGATAAAGTCCCACTTGTTTATTTTTTCTTTAGTTTCCCTAGTCTGGGTAGGCATGTCATCCGAAAAGATTCCTTTAAACCCAATGTCAAATAGTGTGTTGCCTATATTTTCTTCTATGAGTTTTATAGTTTCAGGTCTTACCTTCAGGTCTTTGATCCATTTTGAGTTAATTTTTGTGTATGGCGATAGCACATGGTCCACTTTCATTCTTTTGCATGTGGATGTCCAGTTTTCCCAACACCATTTATTGAAGAGACTTTCCTTTCTCCATTGTATGTCCTTAGCACCTTTGTCGAAAATTAGCTGTCCGTATATGTGTGGTTTTATTCCTGGGCTTTCAATTCTGTTCCATTGATCTGTGTGTCTGTTTTTGTACCAGTACCATGCTGTTTTGATTACTATTGCTTTGTAGTATGTTTTGAAGTCAGGAATTGTGATGCCTCCTGCTTTGTTCTTTTTCTTTAGGATTTCTTTAGCTATTCGGGGTCTTTTGTTGCCCCATATAAATTTTAGTATTCTTTTTTCTATTTCTGTGAAGAATGTCATTGGGATTCTGATTGGGATTGCATTGAATCTGTAGATTGCTTTAGGTAATATAGACATAGAATGCCTCTTAAGGAAAAGAAAAAGAATAATCATTAATAAACTTAATGAAAGCATAAAGTGTGGGAAAGAAAAGTACTGACAAGTGATCAGTAAGGATTCACTCCATGAGAACCAGAAGGAAATTAAGCAACAAAAACCATAATGCCCATAAAGAAGCACAGAGCAACGCAGGGCGGAGGGTGCAATGGAAGGACAGGGGTGGCCATGCTTCCTAACATGGCCCAGGTGGGCTAACGACCCAAATGGACTGAAGGCTCTGAATTCATCAGCAGTCTGCTGGTAACGCTGGTTTGTGAAACTGGCCCAAGCAGGAATTAGCTTTTAAATAATTTCTCAAAAGAGGGTTTGGGATAAACATAAGATTTAGGAGCTGAATGCCGACTATGTATATAATAGTTCCCTTTTTCCACATTCATTTTGTATTTATTCAGGATGAAATGTCACTCTTTTCCCATATTTTTAAACCTGACACGCCCAGAAACTTGCCAGTACAGCATCTCCCCAGCCACTACCCACATGTCTTTGGACCTACAAGTGGTCAAATACACAGAATCCTAATTATACACATACCACACAGAGGTCCCACCAGCATATCCAAAACATGGCCAATGCTAGTTAAAGACCTTCCTCCCCCTTTCCCTGAACTGAGCAGCTCCCCAATATCATCTCTTGATCTGTCAGCTTCACTATACCTCACATTTTCTATTAATACACTATATTTTAAAACAATAGAGAGGTCTGAGAAGGATTCAGAAGAAGTAACATGTCAGCTGTTCATTCATTTCTCCACTTATTATTCCAAGCAACTTGCAGGAGTCTATGTGCCTGCTACCAGGCCAGCAATGATGGTTGTCTTTTCTCCCAAAGTGGACGATGAACTACCCGAATTTAGGAACTGAGTCTACGAATTCTGTGTTCCCCACAATGCCTTTCACAGTCCACAACAAACTTGAACATTCAAAAAATGTCTGCTGATTATATACCCACATAATATACATAAGTTTTTCTATTCGGCCTTCTCTTTGGGCACTTCACTTGTTGTTCCAGTATTTTAGCTCTGACTAATTAATCTTAGCCTTCATTTCTCACTATCGTTATACCTTTATCTGGACCTCCCACAGCTGTCTAAATACAAAGGACAACAGAGAGGACATGCTACTGTCTTCACAATTTTAGAAAAAGGGTTTTGTAGTTCTTTTTTAAAGTTCTAATCACCTAGCAACGACTTGCACGGCTTTCCAATTCAATGTGAAGTACTCTAACAGATGTATTTTTTCCCAGATAGCCTTTATGTTATCTGACACTAATCCAGGTTTGAATAAACTGAAGAGCAAGAAAGAGGTAAAGGAGAAAATGTTGGGTCAGTCATTACTCTTGAAAATGCTTTGCAATTACAAAACAAACATATAATGAACTAACCCAATTAGTTACCAATGAAATGCTTAGTATGCCTCTCAGTTCCTTCATCAGAAGAACTATGACCCATCCAACTCATTCTTCAAAGTCATTCTATATGCTAAGAAAAAAAAATCAAAGATTGCTAATCAAACATTTAAGGATTATTAGAGGTTACATAAAGTAGTACTGTTAAACCTGTAGTTTGCCCAACTTTTATAGGAAATGTCTCAATTTAGAGAGACACAGCCTGGTTCACATAACTGTGAACCAGATTCAAGACACAGCTGAATCCAGGCCAGAGTCATTCCCTAGGAACTTGGATGTGGAACCACGATATCCAGATTAGTTGCCACTCGCTTGAATAGCAGAGATGGATAACTCTTTCATCACATGAAATGGAGACTGATAAAGTTTGTCAGCAGCACGAAATTAGAATAACTGAGAGAAACTGGCAAAGACAAGAGAAAGACAATGACTCCCCAAAGGCTTTGCCCAATCTCCCTTGGACCACGGAAAACTAAGAGAGAAACCGCTCCCCTCTCCCCTTCACTAGGGGTCAGACTTGCATCTTCCAGCCTTTTCTTGCTTCCTCTCTATTTCCTTTCACACAGGCATTTCCCCTAATCAAATCCTTGCAGGTGTGGATCCCATCTTGACATGTGTTTCTGAAAGAACCTAGACTAATACAAGTGGCCCTCAGAGTGATCTGAGTAAACAGGTGGTAAGACGGGGATTCAGGACTTGCTCATGTACCACTCTGCAAGTGAAAAGGATGCTGTCCTAACTGATAGTCCCTGCTGCAGGGTCCTGGTCTAATTACTACAGATTTCACTGGTAGTGATGTGGAAGATGTGCTGGTGGAAGAAAATGCCATGATAGGCATAATAATGCAGACACCTGGAAGATAGAGAAGGAAAAACAGCTAGAAAAACAACAGAGTTGACTAGTTACTGCTAGGGTGTACTGACGCCCTGCAGAAGGATGAGATACTGAAAGCTGTTAGCACACAGTTAATAGTTAAGTGTGAGAACATCAGAGCCTTCCTGGTGGGTCCTCATCATGACCTGTAATGGAACTGCAGACCCAATTATGAGAGTTACAGAACTCAAAACATTTGAATGCTCAGTCAAGGTAGGTCTATTACGCAGATCCGGGCTGTGGTAGAGAAGACCTGGGATCCTAACAACCGGAACAGGGACTTCTGACGGATGCCCATGATGATGTTGAGTCCAAACACCTTCCCACTGCCCACCAGGACCCTCTAGAAGTGGTAAGCACACCAATGAGCTGGAAGATGCTGCAGAGGCCTCTCTCCCACAAGTCAGCAGGTGCTCCCTGCATTAGCTGCATGCATCTCTTCCTGGATGCCAAGCTGATAACTAGTGCTGGGCCTGAGAGGGAGGAGAGATTGACATCATGCTGAATGGACAGAACGGGCAAGTGGTGGGTGGTTTGTACACTGGAGGCCTTGGTAAGACACCTGCGCTCCCAAGTGTAGAAGATAAACTCTATGAAGATTTAGGGTCTGGCAACTACACTCAAATTTCTAGGGGCCCAGTGGTCAGAGGCATGCTGGGATATCCCCTCCTAAGTAAAAGACCAATTTTACATCCCCTACCATAAAGAAGGAGGCACAGTGCCTGTTAGGTTTGGTCCTGGGAGCAACGCACCTAGGAATACTGCTCTGGCCCAAAGACTGGGTGACACAGCAGCTGCCAGCTTTGAGTGGGGCCTGGAGCAAGACAGGACTCTGCAACAGGGCTAGGCTGTGGTGTAAGCAACTGAGCTGTTTAGGCCATATGACCCAGTGGACCCTGGATAGTAAGCATGGAGGCGTCAGCAGTGGGAAATGATGCAGTATGGAGCCCATGGCAAGCTCCATGGGGAGAATCAAACACATGCCCCTGGGATTCTGAAGTAAGGCCATGCCATCACAGCAGAAAATTACATGCCCTTGGAAAAAAAGCTTTTGATGTATTACCGGGCCCTGGTAGACACCACAGAGCACAAAAGGACCAGGTGTCCAAGGCTCCCATGATGAGCTGAGTTTGTCAGCGAAGTTATTAAGTCGACTAGCAGCAGTCCAACATGAGATGGAAATGGTACACCCGGGATCGAGCCAGAGGAGAACCAGAAAGTACAAGTGAGTCACAAGATCAGGAAGCCCAGACCTAGAGTCACCCATCACAGCTGCTTATGCCTCCATGCCTTGTACTTCTAGTGATACACTGAATCATACAACCAGCTGAGCCTCATTTACAGACAGGTCAGCTCGACACATGGGTGCAAGACAAAAATGACCCCTAGCTTCATTATAACAGCATTCAGGGATGGCCCTCCAAGACAACGGAGAGGAAAATCTTCCCTATGGGTGGAGCTGCAATATACCAGTTCACCCTGCTTTGTGCAGACAGAGACACGGACTGAGCTAAAATATTATCCCTAAAAATATATAGAGATACCTGGGCAGTAGTCAACAGCCCGGTTGTGTGGTCAAGGAACTGGAAGGAAAAGAACTTGTTATCAGTACGACAAGGTCTGCATAAAGGCTTGTGGGTGGACATATGGGAGTGGGCATAGAGCGAAGACTTCTGTATCATATGTTACCCCCACTACAAAGTACCTCACCATGGAAGAGGCACTGAACACGAAGCAGACAAAATTCACTAGCCTGCAGCCTCAGTCCCCCCAGAATTGACCCAATGGGATCCCACACATCATCGCCTCTGACCAGGGGCCCCCCTTCAGTGGGGGAGGTTTGGGAGTGGGCCGGTCACAGTGGGTGGTATCACATCTCGCACTACCCAGTGGCGGATGGCGCCACTGAGCACTGGAGCAGCCTTCTCAAGGCACACTGAAGCAACAGCTCAAGAGAAACTCTGAAAGGATAGGTGCCACACTTCACGATGCAGTCTGTTCATGAAGTCAGAGGCCTCTACATGGCACTATGTCCCCAAGAAGGACACGTGGGTTTAAGAGCCAAAGAGTGGAAGCAGGAACACCCCCACTTATCACTCTGCCAAAAGCCCACCGACGGGTCTATGCTTCCATCTCTGTACCACCAGACTGCAGGGCTGGGAGTCCTAGTCTCGAAAGGGGCTCCATCTTGTCAGGAGCACGGCCCAAGTCCCACTGAACTCTAAATTCCGGTTCTGTATGGTACTCTGGACTCATTCTGCCTGGGACCGTAAAATGAAAAGAGAAGCCCCATACTTTCAGAGGAAGCTGACTGCGACCAGCAGGAGGAGGGAGGGTTGAGTTTACACAAAGGGACCCAAGAGAAGCACGTGTAGAAGCTGACCCATCTGGGATCCTTGCACTTGTAAACCAGTCTGGACATCTCCTTCGAGGAGGATCCGAGTAACTTCATTACCTCCAGCAGTCGGTGCACTAATTCTGTGTGCTTATGCGGTACATGCGTGTGCGTGTGTGTGCTGCATCTGCTGATACTTCCCAGAGTGTTGTACTTATTATTGTAAACATTATTGCTCACAGTGGCGTTTGTTCTCTGCACCCTGCTTCATGAGAGTTTCCTTATAGAGCAATTTTGTCTTTGCTCCTACTGAGACTCTGGCACAGAACTGGGGTTCTAATTTCTCATGGAAGTGTCTGGTTTTTTTTCTTACTACTGGAGCCCCAGACAGATGGCAAGCTATTTCTCAGGGCTGGTGAGCACAGCTTTTCTATTCAACTTTTAAGGGATCTGACAACCCTCTGCAAACCCCAGTGTTTATTTATTAGAACCCCAGTTCTAGCTCACTGACTCAGCTGGCCCAAGACACACTTTTAGATCACGGCAGCAGGAAAACCTAACCTCCAGAACCTGTTTCAGTGTCCATTCCCCTCTCGATTCCCATAGCTTCTAGCACATATAGCGGAGCTGCCAATTCATTCTTTTTAGCATGGGAATATTTTTTAAAAGATGTATATGCACACACATGCTTGTTATACTGTATCCAGCATTTGTATGTGCTCACAGCAACTTGAGTAGCTAATTTCACTTTATTTGTGAGAAATCTCTTAAGAATCCCTCCCATCAACTCTGACCCTCCATTACTGTAACACATCACATTTCACTGTCCCCATAACCCTCCCAATGCAGTCCTCAAATGTATTTTGAATGATAAACAGTGATGCATATCAACTGTTGACTGGGTATAGTGAAAAACCGAAAAGAACAGGTCACCAGCAGAGAATGACATAAAGTGGATATTAATTACAGAAAATGGGGTAGACAATGCTGAATATACAGCAACTCTGATTTATGTATTGCCTTATCAAATTAACCCCATGAAGCCCCGTGTACACTAATTACACCTTCCCTGCCCTCCTTACGTGAAAATGTTTGCTGGGCAAAAAAATGTACAATACTAATGTTATTACTTTAATATTAATATCATATTCGTTACTAAAATAAGATACTTAGTATTTCCCCTCTAATTTTATTTATTGTACAATTAACCTAAACCTGAATTCTTCCTCTAATTTTACTTATTATACAACTAATGCCTGAAACGGCATTTAACTTCTCCAAGTAGGGCTCTTCTAATTAAAGTCAAATGATTCAAGAATTTCAAAATCATATCAATGTGCTTTCTACTTCAAGGCAACTTACCTCTCTTCCAATAACTTATTTAATCTCTTTTTAAAATTCCACATACTGAAACTCTTAAGTTTTCCCATAGCAAGATTAATTGGGAAGTTTTATTCCAAAAAAGTTATAGAAGCAAATTCAACAAATGTTTAAAACAGCATGAAGTTCTCTGAATAGCCCTCTCCATATCCACTCCTGTCCACACTGAACAGCCTGGAAGGTCTCTCTGGGATAAGCAGTCATCTTAGTAATCTAAATAATCGGTGGATTTTTCCAGATATCTTATTGTTAGTGATTTTCAGTTTAATTTCGCTGTATTTAGAGGACATGCTTTGTCTGATTTTAATTCTTTTAAATTTGTCAAGATTTGTTTTATGGCCCAGAAAATGGTTTGTCTTGGTGGATGTTCCACAGGCACATCAAAGGAATGTGTATTCAGCTGCAATGACTGACGATGATGCTGTGATCCTCTGTACCCTTAACTGATTCTTAGTATACCTGTTCTATGAATTATTTAGAGGAGTGTTGAAGTTGCCAATGATAATTGTGGATTTTTCAATTTCTCACTTAAGTTCTATCAGTTTTTGTTTATGTATTTTGCAGGTCTGCAGTGAATATATACTAAGATTATCATGTCTTCTTGGTGAAGTGACTCCATTATCATTATGGGACGCTCCATCTACCCCTGGTAATAATTACTGTTCCAATGTCTATTTTGATATTAATGCAGTGATTCCTTCTTCTTTTGATCAGTGTTTACACAGTAAAACTTTTTCCTTTTAATCTTAACTTTTCTGTGTCTTTACAGTGGGTTTATTTTAGACAGCATATAGTTGGGTCTTGCTTTTTTATTCAACCTGACAATCTCGGACTTTTAATTGGTGTGTCCCGATCATTTACATGCAATGTAAACGTTGACATGATAGAATTTAAACCATCCATCTTGCTAGTGGTTTTCTAGTTGTCCCATCTGTTCTTGAGTCTTTGTTCCTTTTTGCCTCTTTTAATTATTTTTTATGATGTCATTTTATCTCCATAACTGCCTTTTATTCACTTTTAACTTTTTTTTTTAGTGGTTGCCCTAGGGCTCATAATACATATGTTTAACTTATCCAATCTACCTTCAAACAATACTAAAATACATCACACACAGTGAGTGAACACTGTAACTTTAGAACCATATACTTCCAATTTCTCCCTGCTTTGTTCTATGGTGTCATAGATTTTACTTCTTATGTTATAAACCCACAATACATTGTTCTTGTTTTTACTTTGGACAGTCAATTATTGTTTAAAGGAAATGAAAATAATGAAAAATATGACTTTTATATTTACCCTCATTTTTGCCATTTCAGAGTTTCGTCATTTCTCTGTGTAGATCCAAACTGCCATTTGGTACTCCTTCTGCCTAAAGAACTTCCTTTAACATTTCTTACTGTGCCGATCTCCTGGCAATAAATTCCCTCAGTTTTCGTTTGTCTGAAAAAGTCTTTATTTTGCCTTAATTTTTAAGATATTTTTGCTGGGTATAGAATTCTGGATTGAAAGGATTTGGGCCTTTTTACAATTTTGGTCTTTCGGTACTTGAAAGATGTTATTCTGGGAACGCTGATTTATAGCCGGCTGGTCACACGTTCAGAGACAACCTGGGACTTCTGATTGGCATAGAAAGTAAGAGCAGTCTTGCAAGACTGAGCCCTTAACTTGTGGGGTCTACACTAACTCCCGTTAGTGTCAGAATTGAATTGAATTATAGGACAACCAGCCGATGTTGCAGAGAATTGCTTGACGTGGGGAAACCCACACATCTGGTATCAGAAGCACAGTGCTGTGTGTACAGCAGAGAACTGAGAGGAGATGAGAAATACGGGAAGAGTGTAGTTTTTCTCCTACACATCCTCCTTTTCTCTTTTCCTCTCTCTTCTTTTTATGCTTCATTTTATGTTCTGTTGACTTACACTTCAATTGATTCTTTCCTCGGCTATGTCCAGTTTGCTGACAAATTCAATTTATCATGTTTTTTGTCTCCAGTAGTTTCCACTTAACTCTTTTTTTAAGTTTTAATCCCTCTGTTGATATTCTCTACGAGTGCATGCATGTTGTCCTCTTTTTCCACTACATCCTTTAATACATTAATCATAGTTACTTTAAAGGCCCCATCTGACAGCTCCCACATCTGGATTCTCTGAGCCTGTTCCTGCTGACTGCTTTATCTCTTGAGAATGGGTCAGTCTTCCTTGCCTTTTTTGTGCCATAGTTTTTGCTGAATGCTTGACACCATTTGTAGAACAGTAGCCAATGAGGAAAACAGTATTTCCACCTGGAAATGGGCTTGCATGGTCTCCACTACAGGGGATTAAGTCACTATATCACTACAGGGAATTAACCCAAACTACTCAGTGGTTGAACAGATATGTTGCTATTGTTATCTAACAAATATGTTGCTACTGTTATCTAATACAGCACAGCACCAAAATCCCCTAGCGATGAGCTGTTACCTTGTGCCTGTTTTGGGGTCTGGAATGCCATATTTTTCATAGTGTTCCTGCTCTACTCTGCAGTCCCTTCTCACTTATGTCACAAAGGTGGTCCCTCTCCACATTCGCCTTCCAGCAGAGGGCTGCTGCTTTGCTTCCAGAAGCTAGGTTCATGGTAGGGGCAGGGAAAGTTCTTGGCTCTCCTGGCCCAGCCTAAATCTTAGGAAGGACCTGTGGACCTGGACCTCAGAGTGTGGCCTCCTCAGCACCTGTGCCTCTCTTCCCCATGGCAGCAAAACTCTGCCTTGTATCTGTCCCTGTCTTGGGCATGAGAGTTTCCTGTCTCTTGTACAGCCAAAGTAGAACTCTGCTTTGTGTCACTGAAAGATCATGGGCCTAAGAGGTTATCCTGCTTTTGTTGCTATGCTTTGCCCCAGAAGCAGAGGATCTTTGCTGGTTACAAAGGGCAGGAAGAAGGGTTTCCTTAGCCCTCCACCAGAAGCGATAGCTGTTTGCCTGGGTCCTGGGGGCTAGAAGGCTTGCTGCCCTCCCAGCAACTTTCGTGTCATAGGAGAGAAGGGTCTGGGGGAGCAGACATTATGTTACCTCATGCCTGCTCCCTAGTATGATTATCTCCCACATGGCTGCACCACTGAAGGGGGCTTCTTCTGGTCTCCAGGCCTCTCTAATCCTTCTATGAGCACCTGGTAGAGGCCTGTAGAAAAGAGTTTGTGAGTGTGAATTTCCCTTGTATCTGGGCTCCCGGTTATTCTAGACTAATTATGTTAACTCACATTCATCCTCTAAGAACTCATTTTACCCAATTCTACGGTGGACACCTGTTCCTCCCATGCTCTGCTAAACATTCAACAGCTCAAGTGTCCTGTCTCTCCTCAGGAGGCCTTGACACTCTTCAGAGTTCAAGAAAAATTATTACTTCGTACATCATCTGGCTTCTTCTGTGTCTCATTGGTGGAAGCAATGTTCTCTTGCAACTTTTTACATCCTAATTCGAAGAGAAACTCTCTGCCATCACAGTAAGAACAAGATGAACATATCAGTTTCTTTGTTAAGAAGACTTTGAAGTGTTAACTATATTTACAAAAGGGAAAAGAAAGTAAACTGACATTCTTGATGAGTGAACATTTGAGTGTACTCTGAGTATTTGTGTGTGCAGACCCCAAAGTAAGCAAACTATTTCACAAAGAAAAGAATAACACTACTACATTTGTACAGATAATAGCTTTCAGGAATAGAATACACTGCAATGGGCAGTATAAATTAAATTGAAACCCACAACTGTGATCACTCTCCAATTTATCCTGCGATTGTAGAAAGGGTTGATTGGATATAGAGTAACTTATATTAACTGCACTGTCTTTATGACATGTTTTTAAACTATATTACTGATAGATAGAGCTAGTTGAGTGTACAAAATTGAACAAACAGATTTTGTGATGGATTTCTTTCTCCACTATGCAGCCATAAAGACTATCCTGTGAGTTCTGAGAACATGCACAGTTGGCAAAACCTGACACTGTTAATGATTCTGCCTTTTCTATCCTGACATGCTGGTAACCTCTGCTCTGCTTGCTGCGCACCAGGCAATTAGAGTGCAGAGCACGGCCAAGCGCAGTCACGTGACACAGACCGTATCACACACACCACACTAAATGTGTGCGTGCTGCAGACGTTTGGCTTTTTTGTGTGTGTGTGTGAGGAAGATCAGCCCGAGCTAACATCTGCAAATCCTCCTCTTTTTGCTGAGGAAGACTGGCCCTGGGCTAACATCCATGCCCACCTTCCTCCACTTTATATGGGACGGCAAGTGGTGCGTCGGTGCGCGCCTGGGATCTGAACCCGAGAACCCCGGGCCGCCAAAGCGGAGCGTGTGCACTTAACCGCTTGCGCCACCGGGCCGGCCCCTCCGACGTTTGGCTTTTTAATCACGCTGACTTGTATGTACGAGTTTTGTCCTCAGAATAAAAGTGACCCAGGCAGCAGCAGTCCTGTCCCCACGCCCACACAGAGCCGAGCACAGCGCTGCCCAAGCCCTTCCTCTGACTTCCCACGGTTCTCCCCACTGGGCCCTTTTTATTTTGAGGGGCAAGGGCCATGTCTGCTTACCCCAGCTTTACGGCACTCTGCTTGCCGACTGACATTCTCCAGGAGACATTCACCACTAATATCATATCCTCACAGCCAAAGGAAGAGCGCGGGCTTCCTCAGCTCCCAACCTTCTAGAGCTACACCGCCTCCCCTCCTCTTTTCAATAAGCTTTAGATGAAAGTTGTGATGGGGGGGAGGGGGGAGGAGGAAAGACTGCATAAGATCTAATCAATAGCGTTTCACTGGGATAAATGTTAACATTTTCTACTCAGAACATGGTCTGTATGTTTCTGCATGATGAGAGAGGAAGGCACAATGAAACAACACTGGATTAGAACTGGGAGACCTGGGTGCCAGTGCCAGCTCTGCCACGAACACTGCATGACCCTGTGCAAGCTTCTTAACCATGGTGGGCCTCGGTTTCCTCTTCTGAAAAGCTGATGCACTCTCTCGGATTCCCTCCAGCTCTGATTTGCTTTGTTTCCTTTCAGTTAGATGTTCTGCGGGCTTTCAGAAACTACCATATTGGATTCACCTGCTCTCCAAACAGCTAGTGCATTTTTATTATGCGTTAGCCAGTGGAAACACAAAGAATAAACAGACAAAAATAAACCAAAATCTCTTTCCTCAAGGAATTAATGGTTTAGTGAGGGAGAAAGACATATACATAAAGCTACAATCCAGTGTGACAAGCACTACATAAAGGTATTTCTCATCCCTGGGAAACTAAAACACAACTAGAAAGACTGCACGGGGGGTGGGGGTGGGGAGATAACGCTGCATGGCAGACCCCACAGCAAAACGACTGGCACGTGGAAGCTACTCAATAAACATTAGAGAATGGAAGAACAGCGTTCTTGTTCAAGCCTTAGAAGTAGCATTCCATTATTTTTAAAAAATCATCTGGTCTTTGCTAAAGAGCCTCAACAACTAAATAAAAAGTATCCCAGGAACAAAAACAGATTTATATCTATGGAATAATATAACAATGTATCTGAAACCTCTGTCAAGTACCTGTTTTTGGAGGACATTCAGAGATAAGAAGTGATCACTTGTCTGCTGTGGGCTACAAAATGGCACCTAAAGACACTCCAGGTTGAAGCTGACCTCCGGTTCTAATAGAAAAGGCAGAGAGTGGATATCTAGGTGGACACTCTCTCCACCCAGGGTTTTCACTGTTGGCTCCTGTCTCGTAGTTTCTCTGCTGTGGGAAGAAACCTCAAAGCGAGTAAAGGTGGAGAAAAACAATCGATCATGAGTGGGAATACAGACAAGCAACATGGGGAGCCTGGTAAAGGACAATCCTTTCTCTTTCCCCTGTCCTTCTCTCCTGGGTATCATGGGTGAGGGTGATGAGGCGCAAAAAAAAACTTCTGTTCTAGAACCTTCCACCATCTATTTCTATTTTTCTATACTTAAATTGATTTTTATGCTCTGTTGTTATGTCCTCCTTTAATTTGGATTTTTTAAAACTTAAATAAATTACTGAGTTTCTATTAGATGGAAAATATTTTTAAAATATATTCATATATTATTTTATTTCCAAGTCCCTTTATGGGCCTGGTGTCAGTACATTGGGAACTTCAGAATATATTTTATATTTGAGCCTTCATCTGTTTTATATTCCTTTGTCGTGCACAAAAATTTATTCTGATGCATGTTACTAATCCAGGAACCTCAGAGATGCTTTTACTAGGAACTATTTTCCTTCCCCGTTTTGACTAGTCAGACAAAACCAGCTATTTAATAAAATAATAAACTTTTTTTTAGGTAAATGGAACCTGGGAGATGTAGACCAACTTCTTCATTTTACAACCAGAAATCGAGACAAAGAGACCGAAAATCTCTCGGATCATGAAGACTTGCCAAGGACGAGTAGACACTAGAATCTCAATTTCCGACTTCCACTAGTGCTCTGCCTACCACATTCCCATTTGTAACTGTTCCCCCTACAAGCCCCATTTATAAATATACCAACAAGCCAAGGCTCCCTCACTTCTGTGTCTTATCAGTACATAAAGGCAGCCACGGTAGCAAAAACTGTGTGCCTCGATATCCAAGTAATCCTTGACTTCTATGCTTCTACTCCCTCTCCTTCCCTCTACCCCTCCCAATAGTGAACTTCTAAGCACTTAACCATCTGCCGCGAGGTCGACTGACTGTAAAAGGAAGAAGTTGGTCTACACTTCCAAGGTTTCGTTTATAGAAAGTATTACATCGTTTTATTAAATAGAGGGTTTTGTCTGGTCCCTCACTCCTGATGCTGCCTTGCTGCTATGGGCCTAAGCTTTAGACCACCTAGTCTTATCCTGTGCTGTATTTTGATATACATGACTTTTTGTAACAAGACTAGCCTTTGGTTTACCATTGTGAAGTCCCAGATATCTGTGTCCTATCCTACTTCCCAGGCCAGGGAAGCATTCTGCCTAGATCTCTGCTGACCACGATACAGCACGACACCTGGTAACTCAAATCCCATTTGATATGTGCTGGGAAGTTGTGTGCATAAGACTGTGAGTATGGACCCAGTCTCTAAGGAGATTTAGAGAAATGCTGTTTTGTGTGGAAAGGTAAGGAAAACTGCAGTTTATCTTGATCTTTGGGATAAGAGAAAGGGACCATCTCCTTTTCCTCGACTTGGGATTATAGATAATTTACTCTTCTTTTTAGGCTCTGGCAATGCTAAGTAAATTTCCCAATTAAAATGAGACATTTATAAGAACTGAGGTGGGGGTGGGGGTGTGTGCGCGCGCGCACACGCGCGCGCACACTATACAATTTGAACTGGAGGGCTGAAGAAACAAGAACAAGTCTAGGTGACGAGAATGAACAGAACGCCTAGTCTAGGCTTCTCCTTAGTTTTCAAATCGCCAGAAATGACAAAAAAGATCTATATTTAAAATACCTGCAACAATACTAGAGGACTATAAATGATTGATAATCTCCCAAAGTTAAAAGGCAACAGGATCAGATTAAAGGAAGTAACACACCAAACATATGACAGAGAGGACGTGGCCATCTCAGTGTAGCTGGAGAACCACAATGGGAAGACCCAGACAATTCACATCAGAAAAATACAAACAGCAAGCAACCCAGAGATAAGAAGATGCCCCATCTCCCCAGCAATCAGGATAGTGGTGCAACAATGAAAGACTATTTCTCCCTTACCATATTGGCAAAAATTTAAGTGTGGTCTATCAAGTATTAGAAAGATAAACAGTAGAGTTAGTCGATGGATGTATAAATACCATCAAATTGCCCTTCCAAAGGGTTATATCTAATAAAACTAAGCATATCCTTGATCTAGCGTTTCCACTTCTTATTCTCAGAGAAACACTCTCACTTGTGCACAAGGTTTCATCGACAAGAATGTTCACTGCAGCACTGTTTGTTACAGTGAAAAACTGGAAATGATGACCAATAGAGGAAAGGCAGCTGTTGAAAGCAACAAGCTAAATAAAAACGGAGTGATCTCCAAATCAGAGTGATGAATGAAAAGAGCAAGGTTCAGAATAGCCGTGTACCATGTGTCCAAAAGTCACTATATATTTCCTTTATGTATGTATATATGGACAAGCCTGCCAAAGGTCTGGAAGGAAACATCCCAAATTCCTAATAATGGTTACCCCTATGGGGATGGCTGGACGTGAGTGTCAAAGGGCACTTTAATTTCAAAGGTGTTTCAAGATTTTTAAAGAAGAATATATTCAGGTGTTATTTGTGTAATTACTGTTTTACCTTAGTGCAAACAACTAAAAAATACTGGATGTATCAATAACAAACCATCATAGGAAAAAAAACTGTAATAAATTCAGCAATGGGCAGGAAACGGATTAAAAAATTTTTTTAATAAAAAGAAGGTACTAATAGTGGCCTTCCAAATAAATTACAATAAATGTTCACAGGTGAACTCATCTATTAATATAATAGTTAAGACTCATATTATGTGCCAAGCCCTGTTATGTGTTTTAAATATATGAACTCATTTAATTCTTACAAAGTAAAGTAGAAACTATTAACATTTCCATTTTACAGGGAAGAAACTGAGGCGCCAACAGTTAAGTACACTTGACCAACACCACACAGCCAGTTTACAGCAGAGTCTGCATTCTACCAGACAGAATGGGCCCCAAGTCATTGCTCTTACCCACTACACCAGCCCTCTACTAAAAGAAAGCAACACAAAAACTCAGTTTGAAAAACAAAAAAGCCAAATATCCAGGAGCACATCTAAAATGAAATAACCAAGAAGGCTGAAAATGAAGGAACTAAAAAAAAAAAAGCCAGGCAAATGCTAACAACAAAAAGGGGGCAGTAGAGCAATATTAATATAAGACACAATAGAAACTCAACGTGAAAAGCAATGAAATAGACGAAGGCAAAGACACATTTCAAATTGAGAACTTTTATAATCCTTTTTTGTAGAAGCCCCAACATACTTCTCTCAGAAACAAAAAAACACAAGATTTGAACTATACTATAACTGATAGTATTTTAAAATTTTGCACATAACAATTCGAGAATGTATTCTCTTCAAACATACATAGAAAAGTTGTTTAAAAATTGCCATGAACTAGGTAACAAAAAAAGTCAACAAATTCCAAAAAGTTGAAATGACATGGTAAGTACAATGCAATTAAATAAGAAATGAACAATATCTAATAAATTAGAGGATGTTGGTAAATTCTGTCTCCAGGGTTTTCATCATTGAATCTGAACCCCTGCTCTGGCTTCTGACAAGGACCTTGGGGCACTTCCGGCCAGGCCTAGAATGCTTTGATGGTGCCCCAGGGAAGCCAAGCCAATACTGATCAAACTGGAACGGCAGGTCTCCAGACTCAAGAAACAATGCACTGACCATCCTAGAGGCTACAACACATTCAACAATTAGGGATCATTTCTTCCCAAAGAGGAGGCAACACTCTGGAAGATAAGTCGGCCCTAATGAAAGAGAATACCAACCAAAGATGCTAACATAAAGAGGAGAAATGCCAGGAAAAAAGTGAAGAGGATGTCAAGGAATCTTTCTGGGGGAGGTTGGAGAAAGTGCCAAAAATAAGAACAGAAAATCATCTCACATCACTCCCAAAAGTTTCATTCTAGATTAAACTGGAAAAAATTGCTAATAAAATGGATAAAAGTACAAAGCACATATTCAATAAAGGTCTTATATGCAGCATATATAAAAAACTCTCCAAACTCAATAGTAAAACAAACTATCCAATTAAAAACATGAGCAAAAGAATCAAACAGACACTTAGAAGAAGACAAATGGCAAATAAGCACCTGAAAAGTGTTTGACACCATTAGTGACTAAGGAGATGCAAATTAAACCACAAACAGACACCACTACACACCTATTAGAATAGCTAAACTTAGAGAGACTGACCACACTAAGTGGTCAGTGTTGGTGAGGATGGGGAGAAACTGAACTCTCACACCTGGCTAAAGAGAATGTAAAATAACTCCATCACTTTGAAAGACAGTTTGGCAGTTTCTTAAAAAGTTAAACACACATCATATGATCCAATCATGCCACTCCTAGGATTTATGAAAAGAAATAAAAGCATATCCCACATAAAGACTCGTACATGAATGTTCACACAGCTTTATCTGTAGCAGCCAAAAACAACCCCAAAATTCATCAACAGGTGAATGGATAAACTGTACTAATCAGCAATAACATGGAATGAATTATTGATACATGCAACAACATGGATGAATCTCAAGGTAATTATGCTGAATGAAAGCCAGACAAAAAAAGAGTATATACTGTATGATTCCAATAACTGAAATAGTGTGATTTATAATAAATATATACGGTCGGCCCTCCAAATCCAAGGGGTCCACATCCGCAATTCAATCAACCTAGTACAGAAAGGCCTACAATGGCTGCATCTGAACTGAACACGTACATTTTTTTCTTGTCATTATTCCCTAAACAATACAGGACAACAACTCTTTACATATTATTTACATTGTATTTTGTATTATAAGTAACCTAGAGATGATTTAAAGTATACAGGAGGATGTATGTGGATTATATACAAATACTACACCATTTTATATAAGGGACTTGAGCACCCAAGGATTTTGGTATCCTCGTTCTGGAACCAACTCTCCTCCGATACCAAGGGACAGGGTATTTTTTGGTCTTCATCCCTGTATCTGACACAGAGCTCCTAAAACCTTGGAGTTTCCTAAGTCATATGAGCTATAATTTTGATATTCATAACAACCCCTTTCAACCTTATCTGAGTATGTTAATGAGGTGATTTTTGGAAAGCCCCTAAGGATGCGGGCTGCTTGCCAGGGGAACCAACCATGTGATTAGAGGGTTGAAGTTTCAGTTCCATTTTCCCACCCCGGGGAAGGGAAGAGGGGCTAGAGGTTGAATTCAATCACCAATGGCCACCAATTTAATCAATCGTGCCTATGTAATGAAGCCTACTTTTTTAAAAACCCAAAACGACAGAGTTCGGAGAGCTTCCAGGTTGGTGAACCAGAATGTATCCACGTACCAGGAGGGTGGCACACCCCAAACTCCACGTGGACAGAAGCTACTGTGTTCAGGACCCTGCCAGACCTTGCCCTACCTATCTTTTCACCTGGCTGTTCATTCATACTCTTTAATATCCTTTGTAATAAACCAGTAATCTAGTCAGTAAACTGGTTTCCTGAGTTCTGTGAGCCGCTCAGGCTAATTAATCAAACCCAGGACAGAGGGTGGCAGTAACCTCTGATTTACAGCCAGTCAGTCAGAAGCACAGGTAACAACCTGAACTTGCAACTTAAGTTGGGCTGGTGGGGGTGGGGAGAAGGGCCTTGTGGGACACAGAACCCTTAACCTGTGGGATCTGATGCCATCTCCAGGTAGATAAAGGTCAGAATTGAGTTAAACTGCAGGACACCCAGCTGGTGTTGCCATATTGCCTGATGTGTGGAAAACCCACACATGTGGTGTCAGAAGTGAAGCACTGTGGCAGTGAAGTACTGACAGTATGGAAGACACACAAAGGAGTGTTTTTCCTTGACAACAACCTTCTGGGAAATGCAAACTAATCTACAGTGACAGACAGCAAATCAGTGGTTGCCTGGAGACAGGGGCAAGACAGGAAGGAGGGATGACAAAGGGCCACGGGGAAACTTTTACAGATAATGGTGTGTTCTCTATCTTGTTCATGGTGATGGTTTCATGGCTGTATGCATATGTCAGAACTTACCAGATTGTATATTTTAAATATGCAAGGTTTACTGTAAGTCAATCATGCCTCAATAAAGCTGTTTAAAAAATGGATCAGTGCCAGCCCCGCGGCCTAGTGGTTAAGTTCAGGGCGCTCCACGTTGGCAGCCTGGGTTCAGATCCCAGGCGCAAACCTACACCACTTGTCAGTGGCCATGCTGTGGCAGCGGCTTTCATACAAAAAGAGGAAGATTGGCAACAGATCTTAGCTCAGAGTGAAACTTCCTTAGCAAAAGAAAAAAAAAAAAGGATCCGTGTAGGTGGGTAAGAGATACGAGCAGAAGATAAATTGGGAGGTCACTGAACGTTTATTTAATATTGAGATTCTAACAGGATGGGCTAGTAGAAATAACTCTACTGGTAGCCACAGACACAGGACTAAATATCACGACAGAAGAAACCGGCATAAAAGATAAACTTAGCAACTAGACCAGCACAGCTCCAAAAGAATATTTACAAAGGTCCACAGTTAATGGCATAATAAACATAGTAAACATAAATGCTAACTCAGCTCCTAAGATATGTCTTCCACCTATAAAATTCCCTCATCTGAAGGGAATTTGTCCCCACCAACCCAATCAGAGAGGGTACTGCTTAGAAGAGTCTGAACACAGGCAGCTCTTCTTTAAGGGGCCTGCCACGCTGGCACAGCAGCCACACAAGCCACAGGAAGGCAGACAGAGCAGCCAGCAGAGGCCCCCAGTTCTCAAGAGCTGAGACCTGCGGAGTCACTGAATCCCACGACACCTCAAGTCCTTGTTTAAAATACGGAAGCAGTAATACCTGCCTGCTTACCTCAAAGGGCTGTGACGAGGTGGTACACCTGAACACCCCCTGAAACCATGAAGTGGAACACAAACACCAGATATTATTCCTATTAAAAAATAAAGGCATACTTGACAAGTTAAAAAAACTTTGACTACCTCCCTTTTCACTTTAATTGGATAGGAAGAGGAGGAAGCCCATTTATTAGCACCACACTCAGTCTGGAATCACATTGTGATGAATATGAAAAGCTCATGAGCTGTTTACTGCAGTATTATTATTTATAATCCACACTAAATATTTGTTAAATTAATGCCCTTTTAAATAAAACTAAAATTGTTAGCTCTGTATTTGACCTACAAACATACGACCTACAAACACAACCAAAAGCTAATGCTGCAAAATTATTATAATATAAAATACATTAATAAACACTCAGAAGCTAAAACCATCAAGAGTATTTTAACATTTGCTAGGCAGATGTGGCTTTCTGAAAAACACTGATGTCAAAGAATCTGAAAAATTCACAAAGAATTCTTAGGCACTCAGAATCTACCTATTATGACCTATGGCCTCAAAGTTTAATTCTTAAAAAGCTCTAGTTTTTGTTTCTAATTATCTAGTTAACCATAAATTAAAAGTCTTCTCAAAAATTAGTTAGCATCTCCTCTTTTTGTTAAGAAAGATATATCACATGTTTTTCTCTACACTACTCTTTTGTATCAATTATTTCAGAATGACATTCCGCAAATAACAAAGAAAATCCAAAATGCATTAAAAATAAATTTAAGTTTCTAGAGGAAACAACAAATTATAAGATACAAAATTAGATGATTTTCCAAGTATGTATAGAAAACAGTCACCATACCCTGAAATACCAAGTTGAACTACATGAAATTACCATTTTTATTGCTCAAAATCAGCCAAACCTTGGCAATTTCATATGAATGAACATAATAAAATAAAACAAAGTCAAAAAAGCAGTAAAGCTGTAGAATCTACCAACTGTTCCCTAGTATATCTGTTACTAATCTTGAGTTTCTGTGTTTTTAGCAACAAAAAGCATCCTGATGGCAATATTTTTGGCAACTAGAAACTATGCTCATGAAAGAAAATTAAGATAAATTAAATGGTTATTTTAGTTAACTATTCCCGATTGTTTGAGCTACGAAAGCAGGAAGACAAATACTAGATAGTAAAACATCTCAATCTCAACTGAGTTAAATATCTCAATCAATCTCAAACTTGTAACCTATGTACTTGGTCTCAAAACATCAAGTCTGGCATCCTGTCAGCTCCATTCTTCTGAACATATTCCAACAAGTAAATAGTGATCACCATCAAAAAAGATCAGTCCCAGTTTCTAGATGACTTCACAGAAAATCAACAAAAAAACAAAACCACAAAGCTAAAGGTGGTAAACTGGTTCAAGATGACATATGGGAACATTTTACATACATGAGCATTTTATACACATTATGTCATTAACATCCCACTACAAATTCATGGTTAAGTGGGGGCACCACTTAAAGAAATTAGAGCTAAAAGAGTAACTTACCCAAAGTGACATGATTAGTAAGTATAAGAACTTAAATTCAAAACCAGCTTAAATTCAAAACCAGTCCTGTCAGATGCCTAAGTCTTACAATGTTTCTGCAACTAAGATCCTCTATTAGCATCACCATTTGAGTGCCTACTGTCTGCTAGATGCTCTGAGTATTACTTTTAATGTTTTCAGCAGTTCATCAAGATTATTACCCTCCTTTTACAGATGAGGGAAATGGGGATCATGGATTTAAGTGGATTTTGATCAAAGGCTTAAACCTGTATTTTTTTAGCATTTGAACCCAAGATTTTCCATTAACTCTTAAACTCACCCTACCTCTACTATACCACTCTGCCATACCAAGTTCTCAGCACCAACTGATATGGCCAACAACATGTAATTAAAGAAGAAATGCACACAATTATTAAATTACATATTTTTTTAAATTTGTAAGCATTCTACTGAGGCTGAAATAACTATTTCATTGCAAGAGACTTAGAAACGATTCCAGTAAAAATATCCAGAGACATGGTCTTGTCATATTACTATCCCAGGCAATCGGAACCAGGACTCAAGATTTCCTCAATTCTATACTGCCAACTATCATAAAAACAAGCCAATATCTGGAAATGACTTAGCGAAAATCAACAGGCAAAATATGTGGCTTATATTCTTATACAAAACATATTGATGTATTCTAAGATACAGACAGCAAGCACAGAAAATTTTAACTCATTCAAAGCTAAATGATAGTTATAATAGATATAACAAATAATTTTGTTTGCCCTCTTAGAATTTAAGAGGACAGCTTAACATTTTCAGTCTTTTTCTTTAAATTAAAAAATTAGAGCTATTTAATGAAGTTTAAATCAACGCATAACCTTTTTTTTTTCTTAGTGAGGAGGATGGTCCCTGAGCTAACATCTGTTGCCAATCTTCCTCTTTTTGCTTGAGGAAGATGGACCCTGAGCTAACATCTGTGCCAATCTTCCTCTACTTTGTACATGGATGCTGCCACAGCATAGCTTGACGAACGGTGTGTAGGTCTGCGCCCGGGATCCGAACTGGCGAACCCTGGGCCCCCAAAGCAGAGCGCGCGAACCTAACCACTACACCACCAGGGCGGCTCCCCAATGCATAACTTTTAAGTACTACATACAGCTTTCTGGCTATACTAGCAGAAAGAAGACAACGCTGAAATAAGACTCTCTCAACAGATTATGCTGACTTTGAACTTTTAACTTTAAAGAAAACAGTATCTTAAAACCACAAGTTTAAATGTTGCCTTGCTTTTATGATTTTCAGATCATAACCACAGAAACCAAAATGTAACCACAAAACCAAATTGTCTACTGGCATTCAACGTCTATTCCATTCTCCTTCCATCCTATGCCCTAGATCACAGAGGCTAGAAGGATAAAATCTACATTTCTCAAGTCCCTTGCTATGGGAATCCTGAATTTGATTTTTCTTCTTTCCCTATCTAAATGCCTCTTATTTCTTTTTCCTGCTTTACTGCACTGACTAGGGCAATTTTGAATAACATTGATGACTGACCATCCTTGCTTTGTTCCTAATGTCAGACAAAAGCATTTAGGCTTTCACCAATAATTATAACATTAGCTGTAGGTTTTCCATAGATACCTTTTATCAAGTTCAGGAAGCTTCTTCTATTCCTACTTTTCTGAGAGTTTCCTTCTATTCCTATTCTTCCGAGCTTTTATCATGAATAGATGATGAATACTGTTAAATGCTTTTTCTATATCTATTGAGATGATTAATGGGTTTTTTTTAATTCTGCTGTTTCATTTGTTGATATTGTAAACCACATTGATTTTTTTTTTATTTTTTATTTTTTTGCTGAGGAAGATTGGCCCTGAGCTAACATCTATGCCAATCTTCCTCTATTTTGTATGTGGGTTGCCGCCACAGCATGGCTGACGAGTGGTATAGGTCTGTGCCCAGGATCCGAACCCGTGAACCCCAGGCCACCAATGCGGAGCGTGCAGAACTTAACCACTATGCCACAGGGCCACCCCCGATATTGATTGATTTTAAATGTTGAACCAACCCTGCATTTCTGGAATAAATGGCACCTGAGCATGATGCATTATCCTTTTTAATATAAACTATTCAATTTACTAATATTTTGTTGAGTAATATCTTTGTTTTTTGTATCAGACTAATACTAGCCTCATAAAATAGTGTTCCTTTCTTCCTATTCTATGAAGAGTCTGTATATAATTGGTATTATTTCTTTCTTAATAGGTACGTAGAACTTACCAGTGACTCCATTTGGGCTTAGAGTTTTCTTTTTGGGAGGGTTTTTAACTACAAATTCAATTTCTTTAATAAAGAGCTATTTAGGTTATCCATTTCTTCTTGAGTGAGGTTTGGTAGCTTGTGTCTTTGACGGAATCTGTCCATTTATCTAAGTTATCAAATGTATTAAGTTGCTCACAATAGTCCCTTATCTTCTTTCTAATATCCATAGGATCTATATTGATGGTCTCTCTTTTCTGATATTAGCAATTTGTTTCTTTTTTCTTTCCTGATTATCGTGACTACAGGTTTATCAATTTTATTGATCTCTCAAAGAACCAGCTTTTGGCTTCACTGATTTTTTTCCTATTGTTTTTATGTTGTATATTTCATTGATTTCTGCTCTTATTGTATCATTTCCTTCCTCTGCTTATTCTGGGTTTAATTTGCTCTTTGGCTTCTAATTTCTTAAGGTAAAAATCTAGATTATTGTTTCAAAACTTTTGTTTTCTAATATAAGCATTTAACACTGTAAATTTCCCCTTAAGTACTGCTTTAGGTGCATCCCATAAATTTTGATATGTTGTGTTTTCATTTTCATTCAATTCAAAATATTTTCTAATTTCCCTTGTGAATCCCTCTTTGATCCATGGGATTTTTAGAATTGATATTTAACTAAAAAATATTTACAGATTTCCCAGATATCTGATACTGATTTCTAGCTTAATTCCATTGTGGTCAAATAATACAGATATATTCATGAAAATTTACCTGTAAAGTGTAAGTATGGGAATCAAATCCAATTTTCTGATAGTAAATTAAGGTAATGATATGCTTAAGGTTAAGGTGAGATAAGATTAGCGACCAAGGCTTCACTGTCTTCTCCTCTAAAGGATATTAAGAGCAATATGTTCTCTCTCAATACCATCTCAAAACCAAAATACTTTTATTATTCTCCCTCTACTCTTCCAAAAAAATGAAAAAGACAATTCCACATACAGCATCTCATTTGATTTTTACGACTCTATAAAACAGGCAAGACAAATGAATGATAGCCTTTTGTACATGAGGAAAGTCAAGCTCAAAGGAATAACTTGCATTACTAGGCTGCTATGTCTCATTACTCTTGAATTATCCCTGAAAGATAGAGCAATATAGATAATTTAAATCCATAAAATAATTCAAAACTTCATTTTAGCCACTGTTGGAATCACCACCACTTCAGTTCAGAGCAAGTTAGAGTAAAACCCAACTAGGTTTAAGTTTTATCATCTTGACTTCTCATACCCATTCATTATGAACAAGATTCAGATAATAAAGAACTGGTTAAACCCCAGGAAATAAAAAGTAAATGGGCAATTATATAAAGAGGAAAATGAGACCCCAGTTTAATAAGTCAAAACCTACACAGCCATATTTGTTTTTCACACAAAAATTAATATGAAATGAATATAGTGAATTATATTTTTTTCTGTCAAACTCTTGAACTATTGATTAGGATCTAAAGGGATCTAAAGCTCTAAAATATTATCTTCTGTTAACATTTATATATTAAAATATATTAATATTTTAAAATATTAAAATATTTTATACTATTCTATTTCAAATTAAAATTCTAAACTATAACATTATAGAAATTAAATGGCTTTAGAGTAAAAGGCGCACACTCTTACCATGTAATTGTTGACTTACGGGTTGCAGAATCCCTCAGGTAGCATCACCACTTTGGCTCAGTATCAGTAGTAACAGCAATCAAAATTAAAACTAAAACAAACAAATAAACAAAATTAAATATCAGTAAGTAAAATGCATTCAAGTCCTAAAGAAAGTCTTAAATTCAAATTTCACATTTCAACAATTTCATCAAGGGAGCTCTAGTCCCAGAACTAGTTCTTTTTTAATTAGTTTAAGCAAGGAGCTAATAAGGTATATGAAATTCCTGTGTATTTCCAACTCCCTATACTAGAATAAGCTCTGAAATTAACTTCAAGGAGTCATAGTAAATAACAACCAAAGGGAAGAAAAACAAGCCAAGTATATTATAGCTACATTCAACTGAACTGCTCAATGTATTTACTCAACAACACATACATTTTAGGTTCTGTGATTGCCCACAATGCACTGAATATCGATCATTCACTCTATCAGATAAGAGCATTTGTATTCATTTTTCACAAAAAAATATTTAAATTCAATAAAAATCACGGTGATCACTTTACAAATATTCTAATAGCACATATGAGGGTAAAATAGTAACCAAGATTTAATACTTGCTAAATTGACCCTGTAAAGTGTTTGCGGGATAACTAATATTGACAGCAAGCCTAGAGAACAATCTGATATTGTTTACCAATGTGCTGGAGCTATGAAGTACCAAGATATATGATCTAGTTTCCTACCCAAAACAGAGTTATGAAAGAATACACACAAGAAAAATTTAGTGAATGAGCATTCATTCATTCAGCAAATCTTTACCAACCATCTTGTGTAAGTCAGTCCCCTTTAAACACTGCAGGCACAAAAAGGAGTAAGAAAATGCCTGCTCATGAAAGAACACACAGTCTTGTGAGGGGGACTAACATACGCAGACAACTGTAATACAACAAGGTGGACGTGTGACAGCATGAGCATGGTGGCCCAGAAGCGGGGTGGGGTATATCCACAGCTTCGGGGGAGGTCAAGAAGGGCGGGGAGGAGTGAGGCTGGGAAAGGAGAGGTGTGCACCTTCCATATGGAAGAAAAGAAACTTTAAAAAGAACTATCTGGACATGCATGAATTATATGTAGGCCAGCAGATAAGGAGAACCTACAAAGTTAAGACAGTCACGATCCTTTTTAAAGTATGAAAAAAAATAGACCAGTCAATGATACTCTAATTTATACACATCCTACTAGTTTGCTTATTTAAAATGAAAAGCAGCACACAATTTCTTCCCCTTCCTTAGAAGCAGCTATACAGCATGCTCTTGATTATGCAGAGTAAAAGAGAAAAGTGAGTTTTTCCTAAGTAATTTGCATAAATGATCACCTTATTTCCAAATACCGAGAATTACTCCTGCATTTTAGATTATCCAGGCCAAATTTTACCTCTACCAGATCATCTTATTTGCATGACTTTGAAAGTAACCAGCACTACACACTTCGCTTTACAGATGGGTATATCTAGCTGTGCATAAAGGCAAGGAAAGTGTCCGATATACAGACCATTAACGTTTAGCAATCATATGTTAATAACTCTTCAACACAACTATGAACTTTCCCATTGTGTGAAAGGCTATGGAACTATTATTTTGTTATTAGCTATCATTTTGTGAATGCTTTACTCAGGATTAAGCACAGTGCTAACAAGTCATATATATTTAACTTAATCTCCATGAGGCAGGTAATATGTCCATTAAAAATGAGGAAATTGAGGACTGGAAGGTGACTTGCCCAGGATGACACAGCTTGGAAGTGGCAGGGTCAGGAGAGGTCTGTCTGGCTACAGTCACTATTCTTAATTGTTGTATTAGATGGCTTCCTCTTTGATGTGTACACATGCATTTTTCTTTCCTACTGTGCTGTTAACATGTCTAACATAAGTCAGGAACCATAAAGGTCTTGAAGAATTAACTAGACTTGATGAGTGTTTTGCTTGATTTTACAGCAGAAAGCATATCTTTAACTCTTCTGAAGTTACAGGTTAAGGTTATAAGCATGAAACCCAATACCTTTACTAAGAGATGTCATATTAGCAAGCACAGGGAAACACATTTACACGCAACACCAGAATTCAAATTCTGTTTATGTCCCATGGTTAAGCTCTGAGTGGCGCTGAAAATGCTCCTCTGTGGCTAGTCAGGAGCACAGTCGCCCTGTAATTTCCTACATGGGATTCAGTCCATGATGATCCTCCACCATGAATGCCCTCTTCTCTTCTAGCTTCCAGGTACCCAAATTGTCTCTAGCCTTCAGAATGCAACATAAAACAGCCTCCATCACCCACCCATTCATCTCTCTATCTGCTCAATAAACACTAATTTATTGTGGTAATGTGTCAGGCACTGTGTGTCCCTACTCTGGAAAATCAAAGCCCAATGCTACACCCCCAAGAACCTCTTGATTCACCAGAAGAAAAGTCATATAAACGAGGAACTAGTATTCCATGTGATAAAGGTATATACATGGTATTAAGAAAGCACAAAGGAGGGGGTGGCTGCCACTTGTGGGAAAAAGTGGCAGGAAAGGCTTCACAGCCCTGGTAACATTGAAGCCTTAATTCAGATGACAGACCATGAAGTCTTAAAATAAGACAGGGGAGAATTTTTTAAGGGCAACGAAAGGTGTTGGGTGAAGAAGTGGAGGGGATGCTGGGATGTCTCGGAGAGTGGAGTCAAGGAACAGTAAGGCAGCCAGGAGTTCCCTGGCTGAACTCCCTGCAATGATGGACACGTTCTACAGATGGACACTGTCCAATATGGCAGCTTCCACCACACTGAGCACTTGACTGAGCGCTTGAAATGTGGCTAGTGTGACTGAGGAATGGAATTTTTAATTTTATTTCATTTTATTAATGTTAATTTAAATAGAAACATGTGGCTAGTAGCTACTGTATTGAACAGTGCAGCTCTTAGGGTTTCAGGCTTGAGATGAGTTGAAGGGGTTATTACTGGTATCTGAGAATAGAAATACCAAGATGAAAAGCATACAGACACTTAAATATTTGTTGAATAGATGAATGAACAAGTCAATAAACAGGAACAAACTGGGTGACCTTTAAAGACTCTTCTCTGTAAAAATCCCATTAAAGAGGTACCTATCCTTGGTCGTTCAGGTTTCAAATAACGCCCTCAATATGGTGGCATCAAAATGTATTTATGCTGTCTCCAGATCTCAGTCTAATCCTTAAAATATTACTACTAAATTAAAATTCCTTATGCCATTCAGTGTAAAAAAAAGAAAATAAAAACTATATTATGAAACCACATCGAGTCATAATTTAGGGAGTAATCACAGACCAAAGATAATCAACCAAGCCAGGATAAATAATGGTCTAGTAAAATATGTCTTTTTCTAAAAAAAAAAAAAGGAAAGAAAGAAAGGGGGGAGAGGGAGAGGACTAGACAGCTTTATGATGAGTTCAGGTAATTTCAAATATATTACAGACCATTCAGCTCCTAAGCAGTTCAGTTTACTCTCTTGTGTACTCTGGTGAGAGAAATGCCTGAATTTATCTCATGAAATACCTAATTTTGTTCTATAGAGCATTTTAAAAGGTCAATGATGATTAAGTTTTCCCTAGTAATATGCCCTTTAATCTTAGTTATCCACAATATCCAAAGTCAATAGGAAAGAAATAACTATGTGACATGAAAACATTTAACCTCAGAACAGGTTGTGTCCAAAGGGCTCATTGTTAATCTGCCAATATTATCCTAATCTGATTGTATTAGGATTTGTTTACTATTTTGGTCCTTGCCATCTCTCTTAAGCTTTGACCGAGTTCCAGTTTTCCCAAAATGAGAAGCGAGCACATATACAACACGCACACATGTTCCAGATGCTTCCCCACTGCATTTCCCAGTGGTACCTTCTTAATCAGACTCAAATTCTAAGTTCCTCTCTATCCATGAGATCACAGCATCAACATTCCTAACTATTCACATATAAAGCTCTATTTATAAGATTGTTAGACACTTCAGAACGTGTAACCTCTACTAGCTTCAGAGAAACATAACTCATCAGAATGTCTAATATGAATGTTTTTAGTAAGAAGTGCACGTCTAACAACACGATAAAAGAGCAATCTTTGTGCTTCCCCCCTTGGCCTCTCGGGTTGGTTATCTGAGCTTCAGTTTCCATTGCTAGAACAGTCCTACGCCTGTGAACACTCTTAGCTGGCCCCACAATTCAACTCCACAAGTAAGTGAGCTCTCACATAGAAGATGAGGCAAAATAATGTTAGGTAATAAAACAAGGTCTTGGCCCCAGAAATCTTTATGTGGTGGAGAAGAGTAAACAAACACAAAAAATATAAAACAAGCAGCAGCAGGGGGACTGCTATAAGTAAAATGAAAATTATGTCAGCTAGCTGGCATTCACTGAGCACCTATGTGTGGCACACTCTCAGCCAGCTACGCTTTCAGTTAATAATTAATAAAACCACATTAATTATTCTATGAGAGTGCAGATGAAGAAAGACTCCCCCAGTTTTTAGTAATTTGTTCCTTTCAAAATTATTTATCACAGACTTAAATATAAAGGCCATAAAACAATATTTTCTTCCCCTTCATCTGATGAACAATAACTGCCTAGTAAAATATGAAGGAAGAATGAGCAATTCCTGATATAAAATGACCGTGCAGAGATCCATGGCTGGCCCATACCTCTGAGCTAACAGTCCCTGGCCAGAGAATCGAATAGCCCAGATAAAGATCTGGGCCACATCAACCACTCACCGATCCATTCAAACATTACTGTCCTCCTACTATGCATGAGAAATATAACCATGAACCAGACAAAGGTGAAGCTACACACAGAAAGTCACCACACTGCAAGCTCAAAAATACTAAGTGGCAAGAAAGAGATAGGCAAAGTGCTATGAGAGAAGAGAAGACTAGTTCCAGCTGCAATAAACAGGAAAATACTTAAAATGTACATGTCTAACAACGTGACACCAAGAGACTGATTACTGTCCTTTGAGATGCACAGAGCATGCAAAGTTAATATAAAGACAGATGCTGTATCATCACCCAAATGTTAAGACATCACGCAAGAGTGTGTACAGATCAGCTGCTTGTCTCCAGGGAGGCTACAGGAAACTCTCAGGCCCCACATGCCTGAAGGGCAGCAAAAGCAAGAGGTGCAGGGGTTGAGAGATGTTGCCCACATGTTTAGTGTGGGGCTCCCCTCTACCACATCCCTGTATGCTTCTGCTGAACACTGTTCAGGGCAAGGGAACTCAGAGTTTGTAAGCACACTCTTTAAGAAACACTATTTGAAATAAGGCTTTCTTTATATTCAGTTAAAGCCTCCATCTTTATAACTTCAAACCAATGCTCTCTGTTCTGCCCACTGAAACCAATCTACAAGCTGCCAAGTGTCTGAGGGCAGGATTACATGTTCCGGTCCCTGCAGCCTCTCCCAGGTGCTCTCCAGTTCTCCTTCAGGAGATGCCGTGCTCAATACCACAGACATCAGATGTGGCCTGAGGGAAGTTGCACACCCTTCCATTAACACAGCCAGTCCGCGCGTTTGATTGGTTTTATCTTCCAGTTCCTGATGCTGCCGCCACGCTGGGTGCACTCCTGCTCAGAAAGACCCCTCTCTGCCCCACTATGGGGCAGCCACAGCCAATGCCTGGGAACCTCCTGGTGCCAGCTGCCTTTGTAGGGTGGCCTCCCACCACTCTTCCTCATGCTGCAATCACACCAATGCCCCCACACGTGCATTTCTCTACACCAGCCCTTCCCAACTTGCTATGCCTCCAGGCCCCCTTTCTGACCAGCGAGTGGAACTCAGTGGTTACTTCTACTGCAGAGCATTGGTCAGCTACCTGGTAGAGCCCGTTTCCCCCTTCTCTGTGCCCACCAAACCAGAGGTGCAAAACAAAACGCCATAGTGCAGTGGGCTCTCAAGCCAGATTCAAGCTCAAAGTGGCTTCCCCGCTGACACAATCTAAGACTCTGAGCAGTTTACTTAAGCTTGAGTTTTCCCGAACTACAAAAATGAGACTGTGAGAACTGAATGAGCTAATCCATGGGCAGGAGCCTTGCCTCACACATGACCCACAGGCAGTAAAGAGCCTCAGTCACTGCTTCTCCTACTGACTGCCACTCCAGCGCCAGCTACCACCACCACCACAGCCTACCAGGGTTGGAGAGTGTCACCCGAGTCTGTATGTCCCCAGGGCTTCACACAGAAAGGAGCTCATGGCAACCCCCCTTGATCAATGTTTGGTCCAGAACAAAACAAATACTGAACACACAAATGGGCACAAAAACCTAAAACCAAGATGACTGAAGAAGCTCAGATTTAGTTCTACTCTTAAATTTCCCTACTTTATTCACCACCACAGCAAAAAGCACTGAACTGCTAAGAGATCAAAGAATTTAGAAGTTGAAAATGTTCAGAAATTCATAGCAAACAGAATCAGTTTTCAAAGGAAAAATACTTTATCTAGTTACACGATGCTTCTGCTACATGTGACTATTATGTTTTCTTTTTTTGTTTTTAGTGTTTTTAATGCTCATGGTAGAAGGGTCTGGCCCTGGGCAGCCACCTTATACTTTTGACCCCTAACTCCACTTTTCACTGTGAAATATCTTCTTTTTCATTTTCTATTTTTTAATTCCTAGTACTTGGCTCAATGCTTGGCACACAGGCAACACTCAAAAAACATTTGTCAAATAAGTGAATTTTCTCAAATGTCTAGGTTTAAAAAAAAAAAAAGTCCCAATGCATCTTCCTGACGTACTTCAACCATAAATGTTGGACCTGCCTGGCATCCAGTGACCTCATGTTAGCTCTGTGGTCACCACTTTAAGCGCTGGGCAGCACCCAGGCAAAAAGCAGGAGAATTTGGGTCAAGAGAACACTCATTCTTTCAATTCAACCAAACAGTTATTGAGCTTTTGTGCAACGGGCACAAAAATATAAAATAATAATAATAACTTGCTCAAAATAAAATAAGGCTTCCAGCTTGAGGAAAGATTGCTGACTAGGAGCAAGTTTTTAAAAAGCTGTGTAGCAACATTATAGAACAATCTACAATCGTTAAATACAAATGTGGAGTGGTACCAATTGGCATCAACTCGCAATGTTCTTTCACAATACTCTGAGGCAGCCTGAGAATGGAGAAAAGAAAGGAGCAGGCAGGACAGACACAGGGGACAGAGGGACAGAGGTCCTGAGAGGGAGTGAATTGACCAACAGGAAGGACTCGAGGACAGGAAAACAGGGTGAAGCCAAGGGATCCTTGAAAATTTGTTCCAAAATTCTGCAGATAACAGATACAACAAGCTTACCCGTTAAGAAATCCCAGAATCCCAGAATTTTTCAAACATCCCTTCTTAAAAAGTAGGACACTGTGTCCTTGGCTGACGTTCTGGCACTTTTCCTGTTGCTTGTGACCCCACAAAGATGACAAACCAATGATTCCAGGGAGGCCCCTGAAGACAACAGTTTAAACTTTGAAACAGATCCAACTCAAGTAAAAAGATTTTATTGCCTCAATGATGTTATATTTTTCTCTGCTTTAATTACTAAATCCTGTAACTGGAATTCATCACTGAATCAAAGAGATGCTAAAAATAGTCTGTTTTAGAATGTAGAATGAGAAGCATCATGTAATTTTTCTACTAAATGGACTCCTATTTTTTTCACAGCTCAGTAACTCACTCTTCAAATATATTTCCTCTTTTTTTATTAACCGAAAATGTAAGACACTTCAGATACACATGAAAAATTAATTTTCAACACTAATTATTTCTTTACAAGTTTATAAGTGAAATCTCAGACATACACTACCCTTACTTAAAAACAGTCTGTTGACTCTTCCTCTACATCTAATCATGACCTTCAGTGAACACCTTTGATTGCAAGAGTACAATCTCATTTACATATGATTAATGAATTAAAACAAAGCTGTCATCCAACAGGCTTTCCACTGCAAATGGCAAATTATTAATAACAACTTATATTTGAATCCAGGGTGCCATTTACAAAGGGCTTTCACATAAATCATCTCATTTAATCTCCACAACAACCCTGACACAAACAAGAAAGGTGGGAATTACTTTAACTGTCTTACAAATTAGGAAACAGGCTTAAATGCGAAACAGCAAGTCAAGGTGGGAGAGGCGCTCCCCTGCATCCTCCTCACCCTATGTCCCACCCCGCATTCCTCACTCAGCTGCTCTGTGACTCCCTCTCCCTTCTTCCCCACGTTTTCTGGACCACTCAGCGGAGCCAATCACCCTTCCTCTGAACTCCAGCAGAACTAGGATGAGCATCACCCTGCGATACCCAACACATCCACTTTCCATATGGTTTACCTTCGGATGCATATGCTCTGTCTTCTCAACTCAACTAGAAGCTGTGTGAGGGTAAAAATTGAACCTTATATTTCTTAATGTCTAGAATAATACCATGTACATAACAGGCACACACTAAATTACCGTTTATGATGCCACCTATCAAAGAATCAGCAAGTAGACTAATGTCTCTCTTTTCCTAACTTCAGCATCCCAACTATGGCATTCCTTTTAGGTTTGGCCTTACCTTCCCAGCTGCAGCTAGGTTAGAAAATCCTGGAAGTCGTTCCCAGGCCATCATAAATAAATATACAAGAGGTTTTCCTAATAATGATTAAAGTTGCTTTACATCTTTAACTGGTTTGAATCTCTGCCCTTCTCCCATACCTATACACTATGCCTGGTTTCTGACTGCATGTTGGTTCCTGAGCACCTGCGAACCTGATCTTCTGCTTTTATTTCCTTGATATGACTTGCCTTGATTCGATATCCACTGGGTTTCTGTTCATGCCAGGACCCACACCTTTAACTTCCACCCCACTTTGGTTCCCTTGACCCCAACTTTCTAACCCGTCCTCACATCAACCATAGTCTGACTCCTACCACAGGTACCATCCAGGCCTGGCCAAAAGAGGGATATTGTCTTTTTTTATCTTCAGCTTAAACCTGGAGTTCTGCATTTCCACAGCTATTTCAAGAGAAAGACAAATGTAACACAGGAACCAGTGGCAGTTACCCTTACTTCTCCATGACCCTATATCCTTCCTCCCCAAACTCACACTAAACAATACGATAACGTAGGCTACAATACCGTACAGTCAGCAGTCAACATCCTGCTGGATACCAAAGACAGCCTAACCTAATCAGGATTACTGTTTAGTTTCATTAAATATACGGAATCTTAAATTTGGACAAAGAACATTATTACATAAAGGCACAAAAATACACATGAAATCTGCACATTATCAGATGGAAACAACAGATGTAAATGCTGCATTGCAGGGTGTTTTTCCATTACCATGATAATTTTTACACATTCCAGAATCAAAATATATTTCGAAGCTAGCTGTGTAATACTAAACCTGATATAAAGATTTCATTGCAATTCAACAAGTAATTTCAGTTATTTTTTCTCCCTGAGGATAAAGTATAGTTGCAGCCACTATAACAAATGGGTCCATAAACTTCCACCCACAGGGGAGCCTGCGTGTTCAAACAAGACTGATAAACATGGCAGAAACATTTTACGACACAACTACGTTCAATTCTCCTGAGCTGCTAGTCAAACCCTGATGTACACTATATCTAAGGAATCGGGGAGCTGAATGCTCTCCATCACACTACAAGAATACGACAGCTTACAAGAGAAGACAAAAACAAGGAAAAAAATTATCACCACCCAGAAATGAATGTAAAATTTCAGTCACATAGAAAGTTACTTATTACCACTGGAAATATTTCTAGCATTAAATTCCTTCTCCTATTAATTAAGTAGTAACCATTTAATTAGTAGCATCCAATATGATCTTGTAGGAAACATACAGTAAAGGTCAAAGGACAGAGGTGTGGGAATCAGAGATCTAAGTTCCACGCCTGGATCTACCACCAAAAGCTTTGGATTCTGGGCAAGTTGCCATCTGGGCTTCAATCTCACCATCTGTAAAATAAGGCCAACAGTACCTCCCCTTAGAGTGTAAAGATGAGGGGAGGAGGCGTCATGACGGGCAAAGGGCAAAGCAAGGTGGCAGAGGCACTTAATAAATTGCAGCTGCTAACCCCCTACTACAAAAAGGTAAACACACACCTGTCATCCAACAAGGAGGTGAAAGCACACCCGCCACAACTGGGTGTCACCTAGGCTGCTGTGGCAAAGGGGAAGTGCTGATACCATCACATTTGTGTACACAGAGGACATGCCACTTTCTCATTCTCCTCAAGTGATGGTAGCAGCACCCATCTGTCTCCAGGTGACAAAGCTGACGCCTGTGGCCAACGTACTGGATGTGCCTGATCCAGCTCTTCTCTGATTTCTACGAGTAAAGATAATGATGGCCAATCTACCCACTTAAAGGGCACAAAAATGTGGATATTCCAAACAGCAGGTATTCTGATACTTGAGATCTTTGTGTTTATTTTACTTAACTTTATTTTACTTAATGCAAGTTCCTTTTACTTCTGTAGTTTTCTGTTAATGGCTTAAATTCTGCATTAAATGCTAGCTGAGTCTGCCAATCCTGAAGGCACGAGGATATCAAGACCCAGATTCTGCTTCTGTTCTCTCCATCGCCCACCATAATCCCTAATAGTTGACAGCATTCTTCTCTCAAAGTCAGAAAAAGCCCACCCTCCCAAAGGCAGACCTTAACTCCACAGAACCTTCCAGAACAAGGGTCATGATTAAATGACTAAAAGACTCCATAATTAAAGTAAACTCAGGAAATTAAAGTGGCAACAACCTATACACAGAGACAGTCAACAGACTTGAAGTCAAAATGCACTCCAGCAAGTTGCATAACCAATTTTATCTTCTCCCCTTACAACTACTGGGATATATGAAATTCCATGGAAATTTACTAAAATAAATAACTCAGCTACCAAAAATGTATAATTGTATTAATTTTCATGTATTATAATTGCATAGATAAAATACCATTTTTATCAATCTCAATGCTTAAAATTAATGACCCCTTAAATTTTAACGTAAAAGGGGTCAGCAATATTTAAAACCCATTTGAAAGCAAGTGAATGAATTATTGCATCTAAAAATACTGAAAAGACATTAAACAAAATCACACAACTTCAGCATATCATGGCCCTCCCTCCTACATAACGAATAAACTCAAGAATTTTCAACCTAAAAGAACCATATATTGTTGGTCTCTACCCTGCCACCAAGAAAGCAATCACCACCACTACACATCACATTCTTGCAACAATTAAGGAAGGAAAGAAAGAAAGACGTGAGAAGGTGGGAGAAGATTTGGAAAGGAAAAACCAACATTAAGATTCACCAGAGCTGGGGACTGTTTCTTCTCAGAGGTAATAAGTAATGCAGAGCAGGTTTGCTCCTCTGCTGACGACTCGAACACAAAGAAATTAAAGTCATGAAAAGAAGAGCTGAAAACATCTGGGTTCCAATACTAACCACCCAACAAAAGAAAGAGCATCCCAGCTCCAGTGAACATTTTGAGATTTCTTATTTAAAACACCTTTTTAATAGGGATTTTATCATGAATTCTCTGCTGGGCTGAAATGTTAACTGGGATTACATCTGTCCTCACATAAGGGCATTCAGAAGGGAAAAAAATGAGAAGCATAGTAGGTAACACTTACCGCGCCTGCAACACCAAGCCAGGCACTCTGTTTAAGTGCTTTCCATGCTTATGTCTCTCACTTAGTCCCCAAAATAACCATATGAGGTAGGTGCCATTATTATCTCCATTTTACAGAAAAGGAAACTAGGGAACAGAGAAGTTAAGTGATCTACCCAAGATCACACAGTACATAATGGAGTTGAGATTCAAACCTAGAAAATCTGCTTCCAGAGACTATGCTTTTAACCACTATCCCGCCTTCTTTCATTTGAAATTAAATAATAACCTCACTGCAAAGACAACTCAGGAAATGGAAAGCTACCAGGTATCCATTCCACTCACCTTACTGTGCACTCCACTAGTAAAGGTAAATCTCAAAATCTCTCTCTACAGTAATCCTAGGTAAGCCAATCAAGCCCTGGGAAGTCTACTAGGCACTTCTGCATACACTACATCATTTAATCCTCAGAGCCCGAAGAGGAGGGTAGAGGTGGGTATTATAACTCCTAGTTAACAAATGAGTACTTTTCAGAGAGTAAATAACTGAATATAACCACAAGTTTCTACATGGCAAAGGCAAGGTTTGAACTCCACAGCCCATTTATAGTGGATGATGCCCATGGAAATATTCTATCCACTTCGTCTAAACGAATCAAATCCCATGGAATGACTATAACTTCCATTCTATAACGTTACAAAGAGATGGGCTGCCCCAGGACTTGTCAAGGAAGCATCCTTCCTGAAGGATCCTGCTGGGCTCTGGACGGTGCCCATCAGGGGCCCAGGGAAACGGCTACAGGGTCAGTAAGAGAGTTCCTTGAACAAAGGCAATGATATCTCTGAGAATGTGAAAGGAGTTCACATTCCAAGATATATAAACGGCTCTAGTTCTCTAGGGCAACGATCTACAAAGTGCAGAGCACCAACTGGGGGGGTGGGGGGGAATATGGAGACATACAATGACTGAATGGAGGGAGAGAAAAGAACACTTTACTCATATTTAATATATGTAAGACATCATGTCTTCTTATGGACCACAGGTCAGCAGGCACCATCATACAAGGTATAAAATCACCCTGTAAGGGAGCAGAGCTTCAGCTCCAAAAGCTGTCAGCAGGTTATGACATTCTGCAGGGCTGCAGTCTACAGGGGCCCAGGCAAGTGGAATTACAAACCATTTTAACCTGTTTTAACAAAACTAATCTGCACGAAATGGAAGACAGGTATAAAAAATAAAGATTTCTGGAACAACAACAAAAAAAAAGGATTAAAGGGGCCGGCCCAGTGGCACAGTGGTTAAGTTTGCACACATCGTTTCAGCGGCCCAGGGTTCACAGGTTCAGATCCTGGGCGTGGACATATGCACCACTTATTGGGCCATGCTGTGGCAGGCGTCCCACATGTAAAATAGAGGAGGAGTGGCATGGATGTTAGCTCAGGCAATCTTCCTCAGCAAAAAGAGGAGGATTGGCAATGGTTGTTAGCTCGGGGCTAATCTTCCTCACAAAAAAAAATAAAAAAGGATTAAAAATAATACTGATAATATAAGAATAAGTTAACAAGAAAATGGCAAAGTTGATGCCTGTCCAGGTATGACCTCCTCTTGTCAGCTAGATGAGTTAAAAACAATCATGATCTAAACAGATCTACAAGAAGTTTAAGAAAAATTTTTTAAAATCATCAAAACAATGAATTGAAATAGATATTTATATCTACTATCATCAACGATATCAAATAAAAATAAAATATTTTAAGTTTTATCAATCTTATAATGCTTAATGTCTTAAAAGGTGAAAAAAAAGTTCAATAAACTAGTACATATCTATAATTTGTAAGATACAGACATATTTGGGGTTTGTGCTCATTATTTTATGATGAGGTACATAATCAAAATGTTTTAGAGACCACTGCTTAAGGGAATAGGCTGCCTAGGGATTGGATATTAATACAGATACCATCAATGCTTTACTAATAAAATGTTTAACATATTTATAGCTAAAAAAAAAAAAAAGCAAATTTCCCTAACAATGAATATAAGCTGGATAAAGCTATAAAACCACAAGCTTTAAAAAAAGAACATAAGAAAGCTCAAACACAAAGAAACCTAAATAAAGCAAATACAAAAAAAAAAAGGCAATGGATATTGACAAGGCCTTCCTAGGAGAGAAGTGATCCACAGCTGTTTTCAGCGCTGGCTGCATGACAGGAAGAAGAGTCTGCCACAGATAGGCATAAGAACATACCAGCTGAACTAGTAACAAACTTTTAATGTCTACATGTGAGCTGAAACGACAGATTAGCATCCCAAGGAGCCCCAAACACAGAGTAAGCCTGCACCCACCTGCCAACTCTTTCCCATGGGTCTTTACCAAATACACACGGGTAGTGCCCAAGGAGATAGAACAGAAAAGTTCAGCGATTCCCTGTCTCAGGCACCTATGACCTTTCCTGGATGCAACGCAGCAGGCTATCTAACACCAGGGGAAAGCAGGAAAGCTGAGAGAAATCCCTCCGAAGAATAGTAGGGGAAAGAGAGATCTCCTGAGGAGCAGAAAGCCATGGACTGGAGAGCAAAGAGAACTCATCAGTGTCCAAAAAAAAACTAGCAGCCAAGCTATAAAACAAAAATCTCCCACTATTCAGAAAGTTGGCAACTTGGCTCTAAAGCATAGAGAGATCTCCAAGGTCTTGCTGGGGCTCATTCTGAAGCTCTGCTGAAAACAAAGTCCTGATCCCACTCTCAAATATTTGAAGCTAGTGATGAACTGAATCTAACTCTTGCTACTACAAAGTCCAAACCCTGCTCAGTCCCCCACGTTAGCAGTGTGACAAAAGAACGGACAAATCCTTTTCTTGGGGTAGATATTCCTAGTGTTTACTATTTTTTACACACAATGTCCATCATATAATAAAAAATTATGAGACAAGAAGAGAACGTGATTCATAAAAAAGGGAAAAAATGGGGCAGGCCTGGTGGCACAGCAGTTAAGTGTACACACTCCGCTTCGGCAGCGGCTGGGGGTTCACAGGTTTGGATCCCGGGCATGCAGCAACGCACCACTTGTCAAGCCATGCTGTCACGGTGTCCCATATATAGTAGAGGAAGATGGACACAGATGTTAGCCCAGGGCAAATCTTCCTCAGCAAAAAGAGGAGGCTTGGCATTGATGTTAGCTCAGGGCTAATCTTCCTCACAAAAAAAAAAGGAAAAAACCGTCAACAGAGATAGACCCATATATGACCTTGATGTTGCAATCAGCAGACATAACTACGATAAATTAACTAAAGGATCTTGTGGGAAAGATGAGCAGATGAACGTGAACAGTGAAAAATTTCAACAGAATAAAATAGAAACTAAATAGCTAAACAAATAAACTAGAAATGAAAATTACAATTTCAGAAATAAAGAACTACTTCAATGAGCTTAACAGCAAACTGGACACAGCAGAAGAAGGTTGTGTGAACTTGAAGAGAAAAAAATAATAATAAAAAAAAACAACAATGAAACTTCCCAAGATTTGTGTGGCTATATCAAATGGCTCGAATACACGTGAAATTGGAGTCCCAGAAGGTGAGAGGAGAGAGAATGGGACAGAGGAAATAAGCCTGAGAACTTTCCAAACGTGATGAACGACTTCAACCCACATATCCAAGAGGCTCACTCAACTCCAAGGAGGATAAATACAAAGAAAATCATACCTAGGCACATCATAGCCAAACTGCTAAAAACCAAAGAGAAAGAGAGAATATTCAAAGCAATCAGAGGGAAAAAGCCATATTGGATATAGGGAACAGCAATAAGGACAACATTTAAGGTGGCTACATTTTATCAAAAAAAATGAAAGTCAGGGGCCAGTGCAGCGGCGTAGTGTTTAAGTTCATGCGCTCTACTTCGGGGGCCCAGGGTTCACAGGTTCGGATCCCCAGTGCTGACCTATACACCGCTCATCAAGCCATGCAGTGGCAGCGCCCCACATACAAAGTAGAGGAAGACTGGCATGAATGTTAGCTCAGAGACAATCTTCCTCAAGCAAAAAAAGAGGAAGATTGGCAACCGATGTTAGCTCAGGGCCAATCATCCTCACCAATAAATAAATAAACTAATTAAATAATGACAGAATACAATGGACTGACATGTTTAGAATGTTAAAAAAAAAAAAAAAAAGCCTGTCACACAGAATTTTTACCCAGCAAAAATACTTTCAAAAGGAAAAGCATCAAAATTTAAAACTCTTAAGCTGCGAAAGACTCTATTAAGAGGATGAAAAGCAAGCAACAGACTGGGAGAAAATATCTGGAAACCAAATATGCAACAAAGGCCTCATATCTAGAATATACAAAGACTCTCAAAACATAGTAGTGGGGAAAAAAAGGCAAAAAATCCAATTATAAATGGGCAAAAGACATAAATATTTCACCAAAGAGGAGATATGGATGGCAAGCATTATTAACATTAATAGCCAACATCACTTAGTCAACATCACTAGCCATTAGAGAAATGCAAATTAAAACCACAAAGAGATATCACTACACACCTATTAGAACAGTTAAAATAAAAAATAGTAATAACACCAAATTCCGGTGAGGATACAGAGAAACCAGATCACTCACACGTTGCTGATGGGAATGTAAAATGGTATACCTACTCTGGAAAATAGTTTGGCAAGTTCTTATAAAACTAAATATGCACTTGCCATTCAACCTAGTAATCATACTCATGGGTATTTATCCCAGAGAAATTAAAACTAACGTTCATACAAAAACCTATACACAACATTCATAGCAGTTTAATTCATAATATGAAAATACTGGAAAACAGCTCAAATGTTGTTTGGGTGGATGGTTGGACAAACTCTGATACATCCATACTTCTCATGAAAAGGAACGAACTACTGATACATACAACAACCTGAATGGACCTCCAGGGCATTCTGCTTAATGAAAGAGGTAAATCTCAAAAGGTTACATACAGTATGATTCTATGTATATAACATTCTCAAAATGACACAACTATAGAGATGGAGAACAGAGTGCAGGGACCAAGGGATAGGGTGAATGAGATTATGAAGAAACAGCACAAGGGAGACCCTGTACAGGGAGACCCTGTACAATGATGGAACAGTACTGCATCTTGATTGTGGCCGTGGTTACACAAAGCTACACGCAATAAACTTGAGCAGAACTTCACACACGCACACACGAATGCAATTTAACATATGGTAAAGAATGAATAAGGTCTGTAGCCTAGTTAACAGTAATGTACTAATGTCAATTTCCTGGTTTTGATATTGTACTACCAGCTATACAAGATAGCCCCACTGGGGAAGCTGGGCAAAGGGTGCATGAGACTCTAATTTTTTTTGCAATTTCCTATGAGACTATAATTATTTAAAAATAAAAGGATTAATTTCTTTTTAAAGAAAGCAAAATAAAGACATTTTCTGATAAATCAAAGCTGAGCAGATCCATACTACAAAAGATGCCTAAGTTCTTCAGACTGAATGGAAATGACACCAGATAGCAGCAGGAAGGAAGAACACCAGAAGACATCAACTCAAAGTATGTTTCTACTGAGATATTCATTGACTCAACTAATATTTGTTAAATATCTTTCCTACAATTATACAGCCTAGCATACAAACCTATAAATGAATATTACCAACAGATAATATTGAAGATTCTGTCATCCAAGTACTTAAACAATGCTGGCAGTTGTACAGAAAAGGAAGCTGCCGTCGGAAAAAGATAGGTAGACAAAGTCTTCCTGGAGCTGAATTTGCAGGAGAATGTTAAGTGAACAAGTGAGGGACAGTATTCTAGGCAAACAGTCCAGCCAGAGCATAGCCACAGAAGTATAAACGAGTTAAGACACATATGTGGAGTTCCAAAGGTTCAAGATACCTGAAGAATAAGGGTGAGAAAACCCTAAGAAATGATGAAGGGCAGATGCGGGAAGAGCAGGCAGAGTACACACAGTCTCTGCTGAAGAGTTCAAACTTTACTCTGCAAGCAACTGGGAGAGTTGGAAGGAATTGAATTTAATGAGGAAAGCAATAGAAGATGGGCACTGTAAGGAGGTAACTTTGGCAGTAAGGATGATGTATTAGAGAAAAGTGACATAGGAGGTAGGTTGGGGCAATAATATAATAGTCCAGGAAAGCAGTGGTAATAAGCTTAAACCAAGGCAGTAGCAAAGAGCACAGAAATAAAAGGGAATATACAAACTAGTTCAGGATAAAGAGGAAAAAGGAAGAACTGAGAATCACTCCCACATTTCCAACTGGGGTGCTGAAAAGATTTTACCTTCATTTATCTCAAAAGGGAACAGAGCAGTAGGGAGCAGATTTTGATGGAACGATAATAATTACACTCTTGGGGAGGGTGAGCTTGAGGTGCAGGGGGAACCTCCAGACAACTAGTAAATACAGAGTGAGAGCCTGAAGTAAGAGGCCACAAACCACCAGCACCGGCTATAAGCGAAGGAATGGAATAGAGTAGCAAGCAATGGGGTTGCCAAAGAGAATGAATACAAATGAGAAGGAAACATTAGAGATCAAATTCTAGCAGAAACGGCTCTTTTAAAATGCCAGTGGGAGTAAAAATTCTTACTCCTTTTGTTGTCAGTATATGTTAAGAGACTTAAATTATTTCAACTAACAATGCTTTTAGTAATATATCCTAAAGGAATAAGCACAAATGAGGGCCAAGATTTATATATAAAGATGTTCCCTTCAGTGTTATTTATAACAATAAAACACAGAGGAAACTAAATACGCCAAACAAAAGAATTAATTTAAAGAAAATTATGCTAGATCTATAAAATAAATTATTATGCTACCACCTATAATAGCATTTTAGAAGACTTTTTAAGTATGTGGTAAAATTCTTATGCCATGACATTAAATGGAAAAGCATACAAACCAGTGTCTACAGCATTTACTTAAGCAAGAATATTTACTGAGTACCTACTACAGACCAGCACCTAGGTACTAGGGATAAAATGCAGTAAAAGACAGACAATTCCTTGTTTTTATGGAGCTCGGATTCCACTGGAAAGGGTAAATTCTAGGGTAAATTCTAGGTAAATTCTAGGGTAATTCTAGGGTAAATTCTAGGGTAATTCTAGGGTAAATTCCTAGAAAGGGTAAATAAACAAATCTGCAAGAGAATCTCGTATGAAATAAATGCTAATAAGACAAACATAACAGGTGATACAATAAAAGAATATTATCAATTATACAAAAATATCTGAAATTGACTTAAAAGAAATAAACCATAAGATTAATAGTAAAAAATAATGTAAAATAAAAATTAAAAACAAAGCAAATTTCAGGTGGCTTAGTAAATGGTCTAGAAAAATAAAGGTGTCATTTATAAACGGAAAGTGCTTGGGCCCTTTATGGTTTATCCTGCAGCATACTCAGGAGGCAGAACTTTCACCACCTCTCATCTTTCTCACCCTCAAACCAAAAACTCAGGAAGTACAGGAAAGCAATATGTTTAAGGAGGCTACTGCTGAGTTGCTTTGGGCCAAAACGAACTCCTCAGTAACACTAAAGGTAGAAAATTGCACAAAATAATTGGCCCTTCCATATATGAGCTAAGATGATATGTTTTACATTTCCATTTTCATTACAGTACAACCCTCTCCCCCATTCCACACACTCACACATCCACCTAAGTTCGTTCCTTCATTCACTGAACCAATATTGTATGGCAGGGACTCCCTTAAAATCACAACATTCCCTAGAAACAGTACTCAAAATGCTATAGAAACTTAAGGACCAATTTCCACCATGTAAAACATCAGACTGCTTGAGTAGTTTGGAAAAGACTACACTGAAGGAAAGCACTGAAAATACTGACACAAGTTGTACAACATATTACAGAAACACCCTTCGAAAATAATTTATCTATAGCTAAAACACACACAGCTGAATGACATTTATCATCAAAAAATTACCCTTCAGTGGATAACTGATGAGAATGTCCTCATATTAGAGATAGAGAAACTGAAAAAACATTGTAAAGTAAAAATACTATATAATTCCATGAAGAAAACTACTGGGATTCACTACCCAAAAAAACCCACAAAAATATTCCTAGTATTCTGGAATATTTCCTGAAAAGTAAATATGATTTAAATTAATATTAATTACTTGCTTTTGAAAAAGTCAACTGTCAGAATCAGATATTCTACTATTAGACATTGGTTAAACAAAGCACTTTGCAGAGGTTGGTGACATCATAAACTTCACTAAAACCATGATACAGCAAAGCTTAACAGTACAAAGATCAAACAAAGCCCAGAACAATCTAGAATCACTCCGATGTAGAAAGTAAAAGAGAAAAACAACTTCCTCTTTGCTTTTAGGTCCTTTTGAACTACCACCTAATATTTCCTCCAGTCAGACGTCCATTCTGAAGTAACAGCTGAGTACACTGGGATTAAAATATAACAGTGAACGAAAAGGAAGTACCTCAAGGAGTAATCAAGAGCTAAAGTCATCAACACCCAGCTGTTCCTAAAGCTTCCCCAACTTGAAGCACCCACAACTCAGTCCTTGGACCTTTTCTCTCCTCTATCCACACTCCTTCCTTTCCTTATCTCACCCAGTCTCATGGTTTCAATGCCAAACGTACACTAACAACTCCCAAATTTACATCTCCAGCCAAGACCACTCTCCTGGACTTCGAAATGGTATAGCCAACAGCTAACTCAATATCTTCACGTAGGTGTCTCATACACATTTCAAATTTAACATAACCAGTAATGAATTCCTCATTTCCACCTACAATCTGGCCTTCATCATCTTCCCCATCTCAGTTAATGACTACTCCATATTTGCAGTTGCTCAGATCAAAAACTCTGAGGCATCCTTAACTTCTCTCCCTCACATACCTCACATCAGATCCACCAGCAAATCCTATTAGTGGTTCTACCTTCTAAATACATCAAAATCAGACCACTTCTCCCACCTTGACTGCTTCCATCCTAACCCAGGCCACCATGAGCTCTCATCTGATGACTCTGCTAGCCTCCCACCTAGTCTCCTGCCTCTACCCTTTGCTCCCAACAGCCTATTCTCCTCCACACGGAAGCTAAAGCAATTCTATCAAATGGGAAGTTGGATCATGTCTCTCCTCCTTTTGAAACCCTCTAACAACCATTCTCTCTCTCAGGGAAAAGACAAAACCCCTACAATGATCTAAAAGAGCTACATAACCTGCCTCCTTCCTTCCCCTTACCACTCGGTCCTCATCTCTCACTCTCTCTCTCTCCTTCATTCCACTTTGGGCCGCCTCCCTGTTCTGGCCTCCTCCCTGTTCTTCTACACACCAGGGAGCACCCACCATAAGATCTTTGCACTTGCTTTGACCTGTCCTGGAATGTTCTTCCTCACACTCCCCACACCCCCATGGCTTAGTCCTTCACACCTCCTTCAAATCTCTGCTTAAATACTATCTTCTCTGACCCCCACCCCAAATAAAACTGCAACTCTTGCCCCTCCTTGTCCTTCTTCAATGGTTTCTTCTCCATAGCACCCATCATCTTCTGAAATGCTCCATGTGTATGTGTGTGTGTAATTTACTAATTTCTCTCCTTTAGTGCCTATTTCTCTCATTAAAATGTCAGTTCTGTGAAGGTAGGGCAGGGATTTTTTAATATTTTGTTCACTGACGATGCCCCAGAGCCCAGAATAGGACGTGGTACATAGTAGGTGTTCAAGAACCTGTTGCTGAAAGAATGAAGTCTGTGTGGCATTTCATTCCTACTTTTTATACAGGAGAAACTAGAGAATTATGAGACTGCCAGAGTTTAGATATATTTATTTGGAACTTGTCCTCAGTGATTTCATCTAGTGATCTCATCCAGATCTGCCTTGCACTTAAATCTCATCCAGATTACTTTCTACAAGTAGATTTTTAGAGGATATTTCTGGTTTAAGACCTACATTTAAAGATGACATCTGTAGGAGGAAAGGCACTTAAAGAGAATAATCAACAATTTTCCATCTTATGGCTTCCTTTAGGGTTTTTTCCTCAAATAAAAAAGGTCAAAATTCAAAAAAAATACTGAGGCAAAAGTAAATACCGTATTATATCTTTATACAGAGTAAGAGATAGCAATCTTATCAATATAGAAACAACTAAAAACAGATATCAGAAGTCTTACCTTTTTTTCTGAGTGTGATTAAATGGGGGGGAAAAAACTCTGCTCAGCAGAGGGTCACCGATAAGAAATTAACAGGATAGAAATCAAAGCATCCAGGCTTCACACCAAGAACACCCAGACAATGTCTGCCAAACTGAGGACTGACAAAGCATATTAATGAGAAATACTGTTAGAATGCTACTCAGATATGGGTCTTCAGTTTCAAAAGGAATTGGTTTCAAAGTGGAAGGGGACAGTTACATATATGAGAGCCTGTTTACATTTTCCATTCTCTCCCGTACAGTGAGCTGAAGAGGTAAACCTTCATCTGCATGGACAGAAATCCAGGGATGGAAGGTGGCCAGGAAAGAACTAATGCAAAAGAAACACGAAAATGCCTTCGACAGCACGACTTGGCTTTAATTCAATGTAAGAAGCACGACGACAGTCTCACTAATATCAAAATCTAAAGAAACACCTAGCCAAACTGAGTACATTTATCTGTGCTCAAGACACCCCAAAGCATGAGCTCTAACACTACCTCAGAGGTAGAAGGTACACTACACGCCAACCTACGCTAACAAAATTGTTTTTAATTTAATTTCAAGAAAAGTACACATATAAATCTGCCCAACTATGTTGTGCTTTGGAGAAATAACAAAAGAAAAGATTTAAATACTAGATATATGCAAAATCCTTCTAAAAGTATTATCACGGTACCAATTTTATTCTTAACATTCAACTAATGTTAAACAGCAAGACCCCTCATACAAATGCATCTACTGACAATGCCACACCAGGCCGAAATCTCTAAGCCTCCACTTACTTGCCTATGTAAGTAACTTTCTAAACCTACAGCCCTGGAGCCCCGCTGTGCTCAATCTGCAGTAACGCTTTGCTGTCTACCAATCACAATGGTTCCCACCATGACACCCCATTCTGCAATCCCTTCCCTTTAATGCTTTGCTGCCACTTGCCCACTCCACTCCGCCTAAGCCAGTCCTGAGATGAACCATTTTTAGTGCTAAACCTGGTGCCTGATAGAACAAGTTGAAACTTTTTCCAAAGTAGTACCCTCACAAAACAAAAGACTCCCTGTACCCCACCAATTTAGTTGAACAAAAACAAAAGGGAACTAAGTAACAATCCACCCAGTGATTAACAGAAAAGTAGAGATGAAAAAACACCCAACCGTACACAATATTAAAGAATTGCAAATTAAAGCTGCAATGTGTTATACATTTTCACTTACTAGATTAGTTAAAATTGAAACATACGAAAAATCCCAGTGTTGGCAGGGGTGGGGTATACAGGCATTGTTACACTTTACTGGTAGAAGTACACACTGTAAATTAAGCTTTTTGAGACTGCAAAGGTCCACAAGATCAAACTAGACTCTAAGGAAAAAAATATGTATTTCTCAAAATGTACTCTGTGATGACAACTGAAATGCAAGTCAATTTGGGGATAGATACTGTTTGACTTTAGTACAAATAGGAGGGCTTAATGATCCTTGCAAGCCCTGGACTTTGTGGCTCCCATCCCACCTCCTGGCCACAGCTGACTGTACGAAGAGAGACTCTACCCGAAATGGGCCAGTTTCCCTCCCAGGAGTCTGGAATGGGACTCGATTCTCATTTACCCTAGCCACATGTGTTCCTGACTGAAGGAAATGTAAACTCATATCAAGAGCTCCACCTTAAGAAGTCCCACATTCCTGGCCTATTCCATTCCTATTTAGCACACAAACAGCATTTGAGGATTTGGTACACTTTGAATTTTTCAAATTTATACTCTAGGATTATTTTCTGCTTATATTCTTAGTTTTTCCTAAACTCCCTTCTTCAATCTTTCTAATTTCAATAATGGTAATTTATCTCAGTTTATCTGATTATCATATTTACTCCTGCTTAAGAACATTATTTACATTCTTAAATAGACTGAGTCTGGTGTTTAACTAGACTCAACAAATCCCAAACCTCGCCCTCTACTTCGGAATATTATTCTTGATAGAATTATAGGATTTCTGGTAAATTTTGTTAGTGTTTTTTTTTTTTAAAGTCCTGTAGCAATTTTAAATCAATGAATCCTGAAAGTAATTTTCCAAAAGGGGCAAAAAAAATTGTCATCTCTTCATTTTAAAACCTCACTTTAATTTAATGGTGACTGCTATTCACCAACAGATGAAGGCCAATTTTCTCTCTTCATTTGTTCCATTATTTTCCAATCTGTTACAGAATTATACAAACTACAGATCTGATTTGCCCTTCAAAATGTAAAGTTTGACTTGAGAATTATCACAGCCTTGATTGTCTTCTCCCATAAACCAATCATTCTGTCCAGAGGCTCTCCTTCAACCTAACAATGAAGACTCAGAAAGGGAAGAAGACATACAGTCCGCACTGATTTCAATCATAATACTCAACTATGACAACACAAAGAATTCAAGCTTTCAAAGCACTTAATTCTGCTGAAGACGCAATCACGTCACATGCTTCGAAATAACGTACTCCCCCATCCTGTTTTTAGAGAACTTCAAAAATCTAGACAATATGCTTCCTTTCAAAACACCAAATGCTCACAGAGGAAAAGAAAGAAACAGACAAATGATCTTGCCAAGAACCATTTCTGCTGTTTCTCTCAGCAGAGTAGCCCTTTCAGTGGCTACAAAGATTTAAATTCAATCCTTGATTGGACTGATGATATACCACCTTCTATTTATTTAGAATTGAATTTTAGAAGAAAAAAGAGCTTAGAGAACTCTAATTCAGTGGATTCCAACTTTTGGAAGTATGAGGATGCCTCTGCAATGCTAAAAAATTTTGAGGATACTTAATAGTTGCATCTAGTGATTGAGGAAGTAAAGAAAAAACCATAAGCACACAGTAATTCTTTAAAAGCACCTGAAAACATCCATAAAATAGTAAAATATGAATCTAATGTTTTATTACAGAGCCAGTTAATGTCTGAACTAGGTGTAAAACCAAGTGTCCAGACTTAGAATACAGATGCGGCTCTAAGAATCCAGACTGTGATTCATCACAGAGGAAGGTTAAGTATCTCCAACAATTCTCTCAGGAACGAGACAAGTTGATTTTAAAGTTCTTATGGAAAAACAAGCAAAGATAGACTAGACAATTCTGAAAAATAAGACTAAAGAGTAGAGAGCATCCCTATCAGATACTGAAACTATAAAGCTACAATAATCTAAATAGTGTAGTACTGACTTCTGAGTAAATAAATCTATAATGGAACAGATAAGAAAATGCAGAAACTGGGGGCTAGCCCAGTGGCATAGTAGTTAAGTTTGGCACACTCCGCTTCGGTGGCCCAGGGTCTGCTGGTTGGATCCCAGGCACAGACCTACACCATTCTTCAAGCCATGCTGTGGTGGCAACCCAAATACAAAACAGAGGAAGACTGGCACAGACGTTAGCTCAGGGACAATCTTCCTCAAGTAAAAAGAGTATGACTGGCAACAGATGTTAGTTCAGGGCCAATCTTCCTTACCAAAAAAAAGGAAATGCAGAAACTGACTAATACATACCTAGGAACTCAGTATAAAATGGATGTAGCATTTCAAATCACTGGGTGAGGATTATTCATTAAACGCTATTATAACAACAACTGAGTACCTAATAAGTGGGAAAAAATTAAACTAGGTCTTTATCTCACCCCTTATACCAAAGGAAGTTCCAAACGAAGCAAAAATGTACAAATGAAACCACTAATGAACTAGAAGAAACACAAGAGAATTTTTTTAATAACTTGTAGTGGAGAAGGTCTTTGGAAGCGTGATTGAAAAACAACAGGAGCCAAATATGAAACTACTTGAAAAAATAAAATATTACTTCATTACAGAAAATTCTATAAACAAAGTCAAGATTATGCATTAAATGAGGTCCTTTCACAGCATTACAATTCTAAGCAGCATACAAACCCAGGGTCTCTGCCATCCAAGTACAGCACTCTTTCTGTATTCCATACAATCCCACATCACTCAGAAGGAAGTTTTAAAACAATAAAAAATCAAATCTAACAGAATCCATTTCAAATCTTTCTTTCTGGTTTAGGCCTATGAAGTGAGATTCCACAGCACCATCCTCCACGACTCATTACCTCCACTCACAGCAGAAACTATCAGCAAACAATAAAGCAATGTCTTTCGCTGTGTATTTGGGGCCACAGTTTAGTTTCAGCAAAACATCCACAAAGTAAAGCAATCAGAGGCCAAGAGTTCTTTCAGAATAAGCTTGCTTTAGGATATCCAGTCTCACTGTCAACACGCAGGATCAGCAATGGATGCTTATCAAATTTATAACATCAACAGAGACTACTGAGCACCTACTGTATGTAACGTATTATGCCAAACTCTTAAGATGAAGAAGAACCAGGCTTCTGCCTTCCAGAAGCTTACAATCTAATTTATTAGTCAAACAAACCACGAGGAAATGATGTCTGCTTATCAACAGCAATAATATATGTTATGCTTCGATCTTCAAACCTCCCCATATGACTAACCAAATAAAGCAAAATTACAGTTATCTAACTTACTACTATAAGCAAATCATGTCTAACCATTTGACTTTTTAAAACTAGTTTATGGGTCTACCTACAGGCCCACCTTCAGCCCCAAACCTGAAGACACTACCCACACAGCATTTCAGCTGAGTGAGGTACTCCATCACAGGGTAACGTAAACAGCTATTTAAATTTGGATCTTAGTGCATGCAGTATTATCTTGATCCCAAAACTATGTAATTTTTATTTCCGTGGACATTTTCCCCTTTATCCATATATGGTATTTCTCCAAGTTCTTATAAATTTGTTCTTCCTTTTTGGCACAGAAATATTATTTATTATAATTATGTATTGGTTCATTTCAGTAAATTTTTTAAAGGTTTTTCTTCCTTTTTTTGCTTTCCATGCTATTGCTTGGAGAATTATATTCTGTATTTTATGATGGAAGCTCTAATGCAGAGTGAATTTGTCACCCCACCATTCTCTTTTCCTGAAGGATGGAAAGTGAGTAGTCCTCCAGTCCCTTGGCCATTTAGCATGAGCTATCAGAGCTACCAAAGGAGTAATAACTGTTTTAATTTTTTCATTTACAAAGACCCTGAAACAGTTATGACTTTCTGTAAGGTGAGTCTATAGGGCAATACTGACTTTGCAAGAGATTCTAAAACCTCTTGTCTTATACGTACCTTCAACACAAATACTAGCAACTAAAACTCCTGAATAATTATCTCACATGTTTCTCTGCAGCTCGTGAATGTTCCCTAGATACCCAGCCATAAAACTGAAAAATATTTTTACAAGTTCCTTATTTTAATTTAAGGAAATGCTTGAACTCAAATCATCCTTTTACCTGATAATTATGAAGAAATGACTGAAATTATAACTCAACTCCAATAAGATGTCCTTAATAATTTCTGTAATAAATAATTCCACTGATTAACAACCAGAACTCTCCATGTACTGCAGTGAATGTATCAAACATTAACCTAATCAAACATAGATTAGGTTAACAGATGCCATATAGTCTTAATTCCAGATCCTATGACTACTGTTTCATAAAACTTATGTTCACTGCATAGTACTGGAAATTAAAATCACACTTTTACTCTAAAAATAAGCTCTCTAGAAAAGTACTCTTAGCAAGTATTTCCCAGGAATTAATAAGAAGACACTTTGATTTACCACAGTCAGGGATTTTCACAGTAAAGATTTTTAAATCCTGAGATGTTTCATTTGTATTCCAGCAGAAACCATTAGCCCTCAAGAAAAAGCAATAGGACAAGGCTCTGCCATTCTGTTAATTTACTGGTCCCTTGCAACTAAGTGACTAATCCATGATGAGAGAGAAAAAAAGGCACCTGGAAGGAAGAGCCTTTGTTATAATGTTTGCTGAATCTCCATAATCCTGCAAAACCAAGTGTGTCTTTGGGGGTGGGGGGGAGGCAAGGAGCGGGAGCAGGAGAGCACCAGAGGTACCGCTTAAAAGTTACAGGTTTAGGTAGCTTAGTGGTTAAGTTTGCACGCTCCGCTTTGGTGGCCTGGGGTTCACAGGTTTGGATCCCGGGCGCGGACAATGCACCGCTCATCAAGCCATGCTGTGGCAGGTGTCCCACATATAAAGTAGAGGAAGATGGGCACGGATGTTAACTCAGGGCCAGTCTTCCTCAGCAAAAAGAGGAGGATTGGCAACAGATGTTAGCTCAGGACTAATCTTTCTCACAAAGAAAAAAAAAGTTAGGGTTTTAAGTAACATTAGGCAAAGACACAGGTTACAGGAGGCCACAGATTCAATGCACTGAGCCCAAAGTGTACCTCACTGAACTGAGTTTTCAGGACCTTTTTGGGGGGGATCACTTCTCTGTGAGCCTTTTGGCTTCTGCACTCCAAATCTTTCCAGACTACTTAGCTGGCAACCATACCCCTGACTCCTATTACCATCTGCTGTGGCTATTTGCGGAGACTAAAACTGTCTTCACACAGCCTCCCGTCACACAAACAAGCTACATCCAAGCTGGAGTGGCTTCAGAAGACTGGCAAGGCTTTAGGAAGGGGAAAAGGGACACTCCATGAATGTAAGACAGAAGGATGACTTAAAGACAGTCCAAACCCAGAGTACAGTGTGTTCAGGGCCACTTTTCTGAAAAATTGTTCAAAGAAAAAACAAAAACAAGGAATATAATGAAATTCATAATTTAAAAAAATAATTTTCAATGGAATAAGGAATTTTCAATGAAAATACTGCCTATCAGAAAAGAACGCTTGCTTGGGTTTAAGGACCCCTGGGTTCCAGCTTCACCCTCACCTGTGCCTACTCTGATAACTGTGAACTACTCTGCATCTTTAAGTACTCCCAATTGGGCACAGACAGAATAATATACACGCTGTAGGGGAAAGAGCCCTACACTAGAATCAGGAATTCTTGCACCAGCTTTACGCACTCACTGGCTGCAAAGGACCACGTGAACCTTTCTGTGTCTCACCCTTCAAGGAAAATACTTTTACTTTTTCTGATGCTTGCTTGTTACCCACTGCCTTTGGAACTTGCCCCTATGTGAACCAGGAACCAGGATCGTCTGAATAATAAGCTACTTTACAGGGTTGTTGTAAACATCAAATGTGATCACGTAATTATGACACTTAACCCCATAAATCATTATACGAACACCTACTCTCACAAACACTGACACATGTTATCCAAACTTTACCATAGTTGTTATTCTCTTTTCACTAAGACTCCAGGCTTCCAATTTCTAATTTATGCATTAATTTCTTCCCGCCCCATTTTGAACATCATGGAGGTGCCTGCCATCATCTTTCTTACTGATTAGTTACGTCCTCAAGGTATCACCCTAGTAGAAGATACGTCCATAGCTGGTAAGGACATCTAGGTTGTTTTCACTCCTCTGTTCCAAGGTGTGGTCTCACACGCACACACAGAGCTGAAGGTTTCTTAGGGATTTTCTTGCTATTGCTGCTGTTCTTTATTCTGCCAGTTCTGGGCAATTTTCTATTCTCGGTACAGTACTCAACCATTTATTTATTATTTACATGCTCTCCTTTACTCCTTTACAATAACTGTGGGGTAGGCACTGTTTTTTTTAGATGAGGAAATCAAGGCTCACAGAAGTTAAGAAATGCCCCCAAACCACAAAGCCAACAAATGGCAAAGCCAAGATGTGAACCCAAATCAGCCTGGCCCCAAAGCCCCTGCTCTTCCAGTTGCGATGATGTCGCACTGAGGCCTGGGGGAAACCAATCACGCAGCCCTGAACCTGAAACCTGCAGGTCTAGTCAGGAACCATCCACATATGATTGCATTTATGCACATCCCACTGTGTTCTGAAAAGCAAGACAGCATTTTATTGGAAGCAGGCAAAAAAGAAAAAGAAGAATAGAAGCATTAAATGACCTAGAAATGAAACATGTGCAA